>NC_091706.1:24152500-24452500 GCF_041296265.1 Equus caballus | reverse complement strand
TGCTATAACCTGATAATGAGAGTGTGAGAAAGGAAAATTTAGTTTCGAATTTACTTGCATAAATGATATAAATTCTAAACATAAGCTTAGCACATTGAATCCAGCAATATATAAATACAGTAATCCATCATAACTGACTTGGATTCATCCCAACATTGAGAGTTTTGTTTAACGTACACAAATCAATTAATGCAAATTATCATATTAATGAATTAAAAAGATGTGGGGGAAATGTGATAAAATTTGGCATTCCTTCTTGCTAAAACCTCTAACAAACTATAAATAGAAGCTGTAGATGTCTGTGTTGCATGGTTTCTGACTCTGATCTTGACGCAGCATGTACTTTTATCTCCCCTCAAGCATTTGGCTGGGCAATTCTCTGCTTTCGTGCTTCATGGCTTTCTCTAGAAAGCGTGAAGGCCTTGGTCTTCGCCCAGACAGCTCCGAAAAGCTACGCAGTTGATGCACAGAGGCAATTCTCAACCAATGGGTTTGAGAATTCTTAGAAAAATGTATGAATGGTGCAAATAATTAAAGAATATGAAATTAATGGGCTGACCATGATGTAACGTTCTCAGAGAAAGGCTTAATTTTGGAAGAACATAGAATTTCAAACATACTCTTTGGTCAAAAGTCATACATAGAGCATCTCCTTTGTGAAGCACCATGCTTAGCACTGGAGAGTAAGTTGAACAAGATACAACCTGTAACCTCAATGAGCTGAAAGTTGTGAGAAAGAGCAGCACTGATAAGCCGATTAAAACGACATATTGTATGAAGTATTAAAATAGAGATCTACGTAAGGTGCTATAGGAACATAGAGAAAAAAGTGGAATCAGGAACACCATATTAAAGGGGGATCTTGAGCATTGATTTGAAGGCTAACTAGAATCCAGAGCAGCAAGGGGGTGGAATGGGCAGGAAGAGGGAACAACGAGCCAGAGGTTAAAAGAGCATGGTCTAGAAAGAACTGAGTCCATAGACTGTGGAGTAGGGAGTATCAGGGGACTATGAAGACAGGAGGTTGGAGAGACCATCAAGAACTTAGAGGCTGTAGGCCCTGAGAGTTTTTGACATGTTTAAAATGAGAGTGATGTAATCAGCTGGACACCAGAAATGTGGAAAAATAAGTTCTGAACTGGCAAAATGAAATCTAGTACATATATATACCGAGAGAGTTGAGTCTAATGTTTTGAAAATCAAAATGGACAATTCTTCTGCTTAGAGAGAATATGGATTTGACATTTGCTCTTGAACCCTTAATGGACACAGCAGAAGGGGGAATTGTCAATCAGGATTAACCAGACATTTCTTCTCTTAATATCTAAGAAAGCAAGGATAAATAAACAATTTTAAAAACTCAGTTTTGTTTGTTTAGCCTTAAGTATCTAAACCAATGCTGCTCAGTAGACCTGCCTGTAGTCAAACAACGATTAATAGATTCTAAATTCCTCATCAGGTAATGCATATGCTTTTCAATGATTTAATTCTTTTTTTTTAATCTTATTAGATATTAGAAAATGAAACAAAGCAAAACCAAAGAAAACCTTCTGAAAACATGAAAGAATTAATGAGTGGCATAAAACATTTTTCTTCTCCAGGACAGGAAAGTATTTTTCTACTTTCCCTTATGCCAAGTCACTGAAAATGATTTTTTAAAGTGACAAATTTCATCAGACCATTAATAATGAGTTTAACCACCTCAAAGCACATTGTTCTTTCCTATCACTGGGATGGAAAGGTCGGGGTGAAGTAATGAAGTTAGATACAGATTATGTGTTTTAAGCAGACGTAAGTATTTTAAGAGCACCAAATAGGCATGAAAGATGAATACTTTTTAGGTTAGACCAAAGGCTGGCAAACTCTTTTTTTTTGAGGAAGATCAGCCCCGAGCTAACTACTGCCAGTCCTCCTCTTTTTGCTGAGGAAGCCTGGCCCTGAGCTAACATCTGTGCCCATCCTCCTCTACTTTATATGTGGGATGCCTGCCACAGCATGGCTTGCCAAGTGGTGCCATGTCCGCACCCAGGATCTGAACCGGCCAACCCCGGGCCACCCAGAAGCGGAACGTGCGAACTTAACTGCTGCACCACTGGGCTGGCCCCGGGCAAATGTTTTTTGTAAATGGCCAGATAGTAAAATTTTAGACTATGTGGGATAGACATGCAGTCTTCATCTCAGCTACTTAACTCTGCCATTGTAGCACAAAAGCAGCCAGAGACATATGTCTCAATGTGCTCAGTTGTGCTCCAATAAGACTATTCATGGACGCTGAAATTCAAATTTCACAGAATTTGAATGTCACAAAATATTATTCTTTTTGGAATTTTTTGAACAATTAAAAAATGTAAAAGCCTTAGCTCACAAGCTGTGCAAAGGCAGGCAGTAGGCCAGAATCGGCCCACGGATCATAGTTTGTTGACTCCTGGCTTGGACACATATGGTGGGTATGAATCTTAGTACATAAGTAAAGTGGGCAAAAGACAACTTATTTCATGTTATAAGCCTCCCTTCTAGTAGAATGAAAGAAATCATTTGTCTTGGCATTGGGGTTAAAATTTTAGGAAGTTGATATAATGATAAGGCATCTTGGCCTGGACGTGGGTGGGGAGATATCCCTCCTCACTGTCACCCATCCATCTGCCATTTCCTGAGTTCATTCTCTTTGGTCCATGGTTGTTAATCAAAACCGGAAACCACTGAGTTATTCTTCGTTTCCAATAATAAGGCTTCTTCTTTCTTCCTTGTTTTATGCTCAAGTCATTCTTGCTCCTGCATCATGCTCAAGCAGGTGCACTCCATGAGCTTCAGAACTTTCTACTTAGACGTACCATGTAACCATACTGCTCTGGGGGCTTCCTGGGGTTGTATATCAGAAATAAGGCATGCATTCTCTCTTCTGGGGTTTTCACTGACCAATACCCTCCTTTCAGTCAGCCTGGGGAGCAGAGCATGGGACCATCCTTTCCCAGAGACTCACCCGTGTCTATGCACCCATTGCCATGAGCATAAAGTAGAGGACCTGCAGCCTGAATAGAGTTAGGCTGGGGGAAGGAAGGACCAAACAGTTAAAAGAAACACTATGGACCTTGTGATGAGTAGTTCAGTGATGTTTATCTTTCTATGAACGCAATTTCAAACATCGAATTTTAGTTACTAAGTATGTACTGAAATCCTTCTATGTGCCAAAATTATTCGAGATGTTGGGAGTACATGTTGAGCATAAAACATAATGGACAGGGTTCCTTTACTCATGAAGCTCACAATACAATGGAAGACAGTAATCACTCAGTCTCAAAATTAACAACTAGAAATGGTGACAGCAACATGGGCCAGCTCATACTTTGACTACTATAAACGCTTATGCCAAATGAATCCGACAAGATGGTACTAATTAATTTGAGCAGATACGTTAATTTTGGGGGTAAACTCTTGTGGAAGATTCTCTCTATCTCTCATGTACACACACACAGACACACAAACAAACATACACGCCTGGACTCAGAGAAACAGACAAGATAACTAGTTGTACATAGCTGTGAAATGTCTCCAACCTTTTGATTCTGAAAATTAGCACGAAGATATTAAAAACTAAAAAAAAAGCACAAATTTCCTTAGAGTAATGAAACTTGCCTATGCAAGCACCTTTATAATTTTATCCTCTTTTACATGCAAGCATAGATGTAAGACTGCTGGAAACTTTCCAAACAACTAGAGTTGAGGGTCCTGCAGATATTCGATAGAGATTATATGGCTTAGAATGTGATGACATTTTACAGCTTTCAAAATCGCATGAAATATCGAACTAAATCAGAAATTTTGCAAAATAACTGCCTTACCAAGGCAGTTTTGAAGTCTTCTTGGTTTCCTGCTGGGCCAGGACTACATTTCACCACAGAAAAAGTTTAATTATATTGGATTTATTTCTAGCAGGGAATATATTTTAGTTCACAATTTCAACGTATTGGACAAGAATATTTTTTAGCTAACTTTAAAATACGTTTGAGGTAGAATAGTGACTTTGAGACCTTCTGATAATAGAAATAAGTTAGAAGGTGTGATATTTGCTTGGGATAACCTCTAGAAACATCTTCAATTTCTCCAAAACTTCTTCTGTTATTCCATATGAACATTTTAAAGATAATAATTTATTTACTGGCTAAACAGGCAGATAAAAGATAAATGGAAAATAATGGAGAGAGTTTTTCTGAAAATATTCTAAATAATGCTTAGACTATCTATCACCGTGCTATTAGTATTCAGAGTTGTTCAGTGGGAAAGAGTAAAATCAATTTGATCTCTTTCCTGGAAGCCCATTTAAATTAATTATTTGCACCCTATGCAGAGCATGCATTTTTAATTGAACTCAGTCAAATTTCACTTGAAACTTAAAATTTTTGACCTATTTCTAAACAATCTACTTTACTTGGTTCCACATCTGCTAACCTCCTCCCAAGACACCCTCCACTGTCCTCACATTTCACCAACACCAGAGTTTAGCTCAGTCTGAGAAATCCCAGGCCACACCTGTGTCATCACTTGGAGAGGAATGGAAAGTCCCAGAACCTAGGTCAGCCTTGAAATAAAATATGCATCTTGGTGGAAAATTAAGAATTCACTTTGGGAATAGTAGTTCATTGTCAAGAAAACTTTTTCTCTGATACAGGTAGTCAACACTCACAGCACCTCCTGTTTCTTACACTCTCTTCATTTAACACTCTCTAGTAGACGATTCCAATAATCATCGCTTTTATTCTGGTCATTCCTTGTGTACTGTAGGGACTTGCAAGGGTTAAAGAAGAGGGAGAAGTGACAGTTTCTATGATGGGATGTTTAAAAATATGTATAAGTGTGTCATACATACAATTAACTGTATATAGTTTTCATAATAGCAAATGGACCCAAAAGATTATGACTGTGCCCCTTGTCTTTCCTCCTCCACAGACATTCATGAGATTCCCCTTTGTGTTACTATTACATTCTTTTGCGATACTACACCCTTTTGATGTTTTGTACTGGAGGCTTGTGTCATCAGAGAAAGGATAGAATATAAACAAGAATTGATTGTAGAGACCACTCATCCATAAGCTGCATTGAAAAGTCCTTAGTCATCCCAGTTCTATTTTTGAAAACGAAAATATTATACTTGTGAAAGTCTTTGCTTTAGATAGAGGAATCTAAAAGGGAAAAACCACAAAAGTGACATCAATTTAAACTTTGATGGAGGGAATATGATTCTATTTAGCTGTTTAAATCGATCTCCCACTCTCACTAACCTCCCACCCCCATCCTCATAACTACAAAACAGAATTCTACATTTCAAGAAGCAAAGTAAAGTAAATTAGATTAATTTTAATTAAGGTTTATTAAATTAACATTAATTTTAGATACATCAAACTTCTGATAAAATATAATTACATTTTGTATTTTATATGTACCTTACGTAATATCTTGAATACTTTTGCATAATAAGTGAATGCACTCATTACCACCTTGTTAAGGAAGCTCTCGATGTGGGCATGGAATAGGAGATGCGAGCTTTGGTGCAGTCTGTGCTGCCTACTAGCTGTGTGATCTCTGGAAAGGACGCATATGGTCTCAGTTTTGTCATCTAAAAACCAGAAAATCAAAATGGACAATTCCCAAAGATCCTTCCAGTTATAAAAGCTTCTATTTTGAAATACATGTTTGATAATTTTAACTGTTCATGCAAATTTGCACATGTCTTTACCATGGATCATTACTTCACTTGATGCTGGCTTCTTATTCAGGAGAACAAAGCTCATTTATAACAATTTCCTCAGGGAGCCTCTAATCTGTTCTACTGGGATCCACTTTACAATGTGATTTTCTCTTGAACATTTGGGTCAAGAGGTTGGACAGTCCATAAAAAGAGCTTCTAAGGTTCTTTTCCTAAGACTTAAGAACCAGGCAGACAGGCCGGCTGGGGTTAGGTTTGTGGTAGGGGAGCCTCACAAATCAGGAGATTACTTGGGTGGCTAATGAAGAACAATAAAAGATTTAGGCAAGTTTAATTGTCTTAAATCTGTAAAGCAAGGATAAGTTCTAAAGTCAGGACAGGTCAGCACACAAAAGACGCAGCATTAATGAATACAGAGTTCCCAGAAAGGACCAAAATCTATAAAAGGCTAATTATGATGCCATGATGATAATCGGAGTTAGCAAACCTTTTCTGTAAAAAGTCAGACACTAAATATTTTAGACCATACAGTCTTTGTCACAACTATTCAGCTCTGCGCTCGTAGTACAAAAGCTGTCAGAGGCTGTATGTAAATGAATGAGCATGGCTGTGTTCCAGTAAAAATTCCTGAATTTTGAATTTCATATAACTTTCACATGTTATAAAATATTCTTCTTTTGATCTTTTCAATCACTTAAAAAGGTAAAATCTATTCTTAGTTGCTGAGCCATACAAAAAAACAGGTGGTGGGCCACGTTTGGCCTGCAGGCTGTTGTTTGCCAGCCCTTGATAATAACATAACAGCCAAATTGGGGACTTTGGAAATATAAATGAGTCTTTAATATGTTAATTTTAGTAAATTACTATCTTCCACAATTTTTATATTTTGAACAGTTTTCTTTTTAAGATTGGCACCTGAGCTAACATCTGTTGCCAATCTTCTTCTTTTTTTCTTCTTCTTCTTCTCCCCAAAGCCGCCCAGTACATAGTTGTACATATTCTAGTTGAGGATTCTTGTTCTGCTATGTAGGACACCACCTCAGCACAGCTGGATGAGTGATGCTAGGTCCGTGCCCAGGATCCAAACTGGCAAAACCCTGGGCTGCCAGAGCAGAGCGCGTGAACTTAACTACTGGGCCATAGGGCTGGCTCATGAATGTTTCTTAATTGCTTTCAATCATACGCCGTAATTCAAATTAGCCCAGCAAAGTTTAACTAAAGATAAATTTTACAAAGGGGGAAGGCAGCTTTAATTAAAATGTGTATTATTTGTGAAATTTATTTCATTTATATTATTTGAACACATTTTCTTCAAGTAAAAGTTTCTCTTGCAATAGTATTTGCATTCTTCATTAATTTGATAATCACGTATGCTACTTATGGTTTACTAACAATGTTCCAGTCATAATCTTCAACCTTCTTTCACAGATTCTCACAATTATTCTCTAAGATAATATTTTCATTTTATCTATAAATAAATGAAGTGCTCAAGTAAATAATTTATCCATGATTTCACAGCTAGACTGTCAAATCAAAAGCCTGTTTTTTTAACCACTCTATTATATTGACTCAGATATCATTTTTCTTTAGCAAAACACAGGAAAATTTTCTTCATGTTCTCATTGGCCCAAATTCTGAATTGATAGTGAGAGCTAATCTTGTATTCTTTTGTCAATCTTTTTATTTTCAGGAAATGTTTTTGCAGTATTTATGTGCCAATTTAAAAATCATGAAAAAAAATAGAAACATGAAACATTCAAAAGAGAGGTAAACATGGAGTTATTTTAAGGCCATACATGAAGTATAGAAATCATTGTATGACTATTTCCAGGGTCAATACATTTTTAACAATCACATCCCTATTTAATTTAATCATAATATTTTGAAGGCTCTGAGTACGTCTAATGAAAACTGGTAGTTCATCCATCTATTCATTCAATCAATCAGTAAATATTTATTAAGTATCTACATATGCCAAGCAATGTGCTCGACTTGCAAGTATAATATAGAGAAAGACAGATCTCTTCTGTCCTCAGCCTCGTGGAGAAGACAGATATTTATTAAATAATGAGACGAATATTTTTGACGCATACTGTGAAGAAAAGATAAATGGTGCCAAGGGTTAGTTAAACAGAGTGTCTATTCTAGGATGGGGAGTAAGGAAAGACTTTTGAGATGAGAGCTAACAAAGCAAAGCCAGTGGCATGAGAAGCAGGGGCCACACCTCTGCGCAGCCCTGAGACTGGAGAGCACATAGTATTTTCAAGCACCTGAGTGCCAGAGTGCCTGAAAGGAGACAGAAGACAGACAGTGGCCCAAACTCTGGCCGTGGGGATAGGGAGGGGAAGATCAAGTAGATGTAAAGGGCATGTTAAAGGTCTGGGTCTTCGTCTTGGAAGTTAGGAAAGAGTTTTAAGCAAGGGAATGAAAGGATCTGATTTTCATTTTCATCATACGGAGACTAGAATAGATTGGGAACAAAAACGATCTGCGAAGTCCAGAGAAAGGCCATTGTAATGACCCCTCTGACTACTCATAATAAATGAAGATGGTTGCTGAAGAGACAAAAAGAAGTAGACAGATTCAAGAAATATCGTGAAAGTAAATAAATTTGGATAGCTGATTACATGCTACGGACCTTAGATTGAATAACACCCAAAAAGGCCTTTCTTGACCATCCTGTCCCCATTATAAGACATTCTTTTTTACGATATACTATATAAGAATTTATTTTATTTCTTTGACTTTTTCATTCACTTTTGCATGCTATATGAAGGATGAAATGTCATTTTTGCTCACCACTATTTTTCTACCAGAGCACTGTGCTTGATACAGAGCAGGCACTCAACGCATATTTGTGAGATAATGAATAAATAAGCTGAGGTCTGTGAACAAGTACATTGAAAACACGGAGTCTTAAACTAAGTTTGGAGGAATAAAAGATGGGGTCACTACTTGGATGGTGGTTTGAGGACATGCATTATTACTCTTTGCCATGAAATGCAAGTACAATTACCATAAATGTATTTTTTAGAGTTTTAAGATAAAATTGAACTTTCAAATTTCAAGTTAGAGATTTGCATGCAGTTGTCAGAAATAATACAGAGATCCCATATATCCTTTATCCAGTTTCCCCTAATGGTTACATCTGGCCAAATTATAGTGTAATCTCACAACTAGGACATTGGCACTTAAACAGTCAAGACACATAACATTTCCATCACCACATGGATCCCTCATGTGACCCATTTATTGCCCCACCAACTTCTCTACCCTCTCCCTAATCTTTAACCCCTGGCCACCACTAGTATGTTCTCCATTTCATCTTAAGAATGTCATGTAAGTGGAATTATATAGTATGTAACCTTTGGAGATTGGCTTTTTTCATTTAGCATAAGTGAGATCTATCCGAGTTATGTGTATCAAAAGTTAATTTCTTTTTATTACTGATTAGTATACTGTGGTATGAATGGACAAAGTCTATTTAACCATTCATCCACTGAAAGACATCAGGCTTGTTTTTAGTTTGTGGCTATTGTGAAGAAAGCTTCTATAAACATTCATGTACATGTGCTTGTGTGAATATGTCTTCATATTTCCCCCAGTGGTTACATCTGGCAATTGCTGGGTCATACGTTAGTTACACATTTGGCTTTCTTAAGAAAGTGCCAAATTGTTTTTCAGAGTGGCTATACCATTTACATTCTCATCACCAATAAATGACTGACCTATTTTCTTTCCATCCTCATCAGAATTTATTTTTTTTTATTTTTTTTAAAGATTTTATTGTTTTCCTTTTTCTCCCCAAAGACCCCCTGGTACATAGTTGTATATTCTTCATTGTGGGTCCTTCTAGTTGCGGCATGTGGGACGCCGCCTCAGCGTGGTTTGATGAGCAGTGCCATGTCCGTGCCCTGGACTCGAACCAACGAAACACTGGGCCGCCTGCAGCGGAGCGCGCGAACTCAACCACTCGGCCACCGGGCCAGCCCAAGAATTTGTTTACTTTTTAAGTAAAGAAAACTTTAGCCATTCTGATAGGTGATGATATCTCATTGTGGTTTTAATTTGCACTTCTCTAATAACTAATGAAGTTGAACATTTTTTCATATGCTTATTTGCTATCCGTGTATTTTCTTCAGTGAAATGTCTATTAACGTCTTTTGCCCATTTTTCTAAATGGATTGTTTGATTTTTTGCTGATGAATTTTGAGAGTTTTTAAAATATATTTTAGATACAAGCCTTTGTCAGACACATTTTCATCATGCCAAGAGTACATACTATCAACATGACCTATCATTATTTATGTCAACATTGATAACTTGGTTAAGGTAATGCTTTTCAGGTTTCTCTACTTTAAAGTTAGTCTTTTCCCCATTTTTCACACTGTACTCCTTGGGAGAAAGTCACAATGTGCAACCAACAACTAAGGAATGGGTTATGTTCCATTTTCTTGAGGGTGGAACGTCTACATAGATTTGGAATTCTGCATGAGAGACTTGTCTATTGGTCTCCATTAATTTATTTATTAAATTATTTATTTATACCAGTACAGACTGATGGTTATTTCTTTTATTCTTTGGGGTATAATGCAGCCTCTACTGCTGCAGCTGGTCCCAGGCTGTTATAGGTAGTCATCATCTTCCTCCTCTACTATCCACTTTAGATTTCCCACACTCTTGGTTACTAACTGAACTGGTATTACTATTTACTTAGTAGGGTTAACAAATCCTCATCCCTGAGGCATCTAAGCCCCTTGTTACCATGTTCTTTTCGTACTCCTGTGGCTGCAACTGTCCATTTATTGTCGAGATTGGGCAAGAGAGTAACAAGAGACACCCTGGTAAATTACTTGGTTTCCACCTGTTTTCTTCCTTGCCTCCCTTGTACAACCACAGCCCTACCTATTACCACTCTAAGCATGGTAACTCCTCTTTTGACTGTGTATTGATTGCATATAGTGACTAAGATGGGAAATGGAGTGGATTCTGAAGAGAGCAGAAGTTGTCTTGCAAGGCAGAGGCCTTTGTAACATCTTCAAACTGGAGCAGTGGGTTATTTCTCCGGGACCAGAGGATTCAGAGAAATAGGGGAATTCAAGATTATTGAGTATATCAATTTAAATATGAGCATCCAAGTATCAGGATCCCATCTTTTCCATCCTGACCCTTGTAGTAGATACAAAGGAGTTGATCATTCAATTTTCTCTGGAACTCTGAAACTCTTAGATTTAAATTGCAGGGCTGATCCTCAGCATTTCTTCCCCACTGGCTAAAGAAGATGCAAGTCTCTGTATATTGGGGATTCTTCACTATTAGCCTTTCCTTTTCTTTCTCCAATGCATCCATGTGCCAGTAACAGGCAGTTGATTCAATAGTTCTTTTAATTACTAATTCCTCCGAATTTTTCAATTACTTAGATCATGCCTACAGTGACAACATTGTTACCAAGTCCAGGTTAAAAGGACAAGAAAAATAATACTGCCATTCCAAGGTTCAGTACAAGGCCTTGGGAGGGGAACTGTTTCACCTGTAAGAAATGAAAACCAAAATAATGAACAGGAGAGGAGAAGGACGCTATTTGTGTTGTTTGATAACACTAACTTTAGAAATTGAAAAAGAAAAAACAAAACTTATCTAGGACACTGATAACTAACCCTGTGCTCTGATAGAAATGAATCTGCTGGAACAGGTTTTCAACCTAAGACCCCTGGCATCTCCCACAATAAACAAACTACCCTAAGATAACTTAAAGTAAAAAGTTTAAGGGACACAAACAAGTAAGCCACTGTTAGAAGTGGCCACCAGTGGCACAAAAAGGAAGAATTCCACAAAAAGTGGAAAAACAGAACAAATTGAAAGGGATTATGAAATAATATTTCAAGTCATTAAAGACATAAATGAAAGAATAAAAGTATAAAAATTAAGATATTAAAAATAATACAAAAAGCTTTGAAAAAGATCATAATAGACCTTCTATAAATGAAAAATGATATTGAAATAAAGGAAAAATCTGAGTTATTTAATTGATTAGGAGACTAATTGGATCAAGATAGAAGTAGTGAGCTGAAAAATCTATCAGACAAATTAACTCATAGTGTAACTGAGAGAAATGAAGACAGGAAATTGACCAAGAAAAAGAATAGGACACAAATAAAAATGTTAGCAATAAAAATGGCAAATACACAGAAAAAAGAAATATAAAGTATATCCATGAAAATTAATACTAATGCATTATAAAATTTTGAGGAAATATGCAAGTATTTAGAGAAATATAAATTATCAAGTATAACTTGAAAACCTGAATTTATTTGTTGCCATTAAAGAAAATCAGTTAGAAATCTATCCATTTAAGAATCTCAAAGTCCATAAGGTTCTATACGTAATTTTCACCAAATTCTATTTAAGAGCACATAAAATAATCTGTATGTCACACATACACAAATATTCTAGAGACTAGGAAAAGAGAAAATGTTCACAGCATGAGCAAAACTGGACATCAAAATAAACAAGGAAAATACCAAAAGAGACTAATTACAGGGCAATTGTATCTGAACATAGATGCTAAATGCTACATAAATAAATTACTAACAAATAGAATCAAGTAATTTCCCAAAACCAGAACACTATGAAAATAACGGTTTACTCTGGAATGGATGGTGTAATATACAATCATTTATTAATATATTTACTACATTATAAGAGCAAATGGAGAAAATATGAATGATCATATTAAAATAATCAGAATAAGAATTTGATAAAATGTAATGCCTATTCATAACCATTTTTATCCAAGTTGGAGTAGAAACAAACATCCTTAATTTGATATTGGTATAAAGGTTTGTTACCAAAATTCTAAGGTATATATTTTACTCAATGGTAAAACAAAATGTCATAATAAATTCCATTTAAAATCTGGGGCATGACTCAGAGAACTAATATTTCTATTTCTATTTAACATTGTATATAAATCTTAGCCAAACTGAAGAAAAGGAAACAGTATAGGTATACAAATTTTTAAAAAGTAAACATAATTTTCATTATGTACACATGATGAAACATTCAAATACATTCCAAAAGAAACTACAGAAAACTATTAAAGCTAGAAAAAGCATTCAGAAAACTCCCTGGATATAAATGAAATAAGCAAAAATCAGTATCATTCATAAAACTAATAACAATGAACTAGAAAGATTAATAAATAAAGGGAACGTTCATAAAATCACAAAAAATGAAAGTACCCAAGAATAAAATTACAAAAATGTAAAGACCTTTGGAAAGCAACACCAAATAACACAAAACAATAACACAAAAATTAATAAATGAACAAATAAAATGAATAAATAAGACGTATAGTAAATAGTTGGATATACTATTTTTATGGATTCAATATTTTAAATATTTTAATTCACTCCATTTAAAGCAATTCAGTGAAATTGCAAAGAAGAGCTCATCAGGGTTTTCTTTTTTAAACGATATTTCACAAACTGGTCCTAAAATTTACATATAAAAACAAAGAGACAATAACACTTAAGTAATTTGTCAGATAAGAAATTTCGAGTTGAACAATATGGGTTAGGTCTTCCCTCCCAGATATTAAGACCTATTATAATGCTATCATAATTTATACAGTATATTAATAAAACAGACAAATGGATTAAACTACAAAGTTCAGAAATATACATAGTCTTATGGAAGAAATTATAAATTGCTGGGGAAAAATGCATTATTCAATACTAAATGGTGCTAGAAGAATTGGCTGCTCATATGCAGGAAAAAAATATATATATTCCTAATTCCCATCATTCACAGATGGTTAAAGCTCTAAATATGAAAATTAAAACACTTAAAATAGTAGCAGAAAATATAAGAGAATAAATGTATGACCTTAGGGTAGTGAAAAAATATTTTAAATAAAGCACAAAACCTACAAAGTAAAAGTTATTAATAAGATTGTGTTAAAATGTAAAAACTAATGTTAGGCGTTCTGTTGCTGGTAAAACAGCATGAGGAGCTCTGTGAACTTGCTCCCTAAAGAAACTGGTGAGAAAAGAAACTTAATTGAAAGTCTCTGAAAATGACCCTGTAGGCATAAAGAATATTAAAAAATATTTTCTTTTCAGGAAAATCTACGAAGACTCAGTAAGAATTGCCAAATTCTGGTATTTGAATCAAGGTCTATGGCCTTCCTTCCCATTTCCAGCTCAGAAAACTCCAAGACAGAAACTCCATTCTGGATTGGTTTCTCTATAACTAGAGATGTACTTAGAGATGATTTGCACATGCATATGGATATAAATATGGAGAGATAGAGAGAAAAGTAGAAAAACATTCATGGGAAGGATACACTTAGCTCCTGAATAGTGATTACTTTGGGGGAAGGCATACAGAAAGTATACCAGAAATGCTATTAAAGATGGCTTGTTTCTGTGCCATTGTATCTCTTATTTAAAAGAAAAAAATAAAAGCAAATACAGGAAAATATCAACAGTTTAAAAAGCTGAGTCTCTGTGTGGGATAAAATGAGTAGTGTTTTTTTTTCTGTATTTAAAAAACTTTTGCAGTGAAAAAACAGAAAATTGCAACTAAATAAAACAAAAATCAAATGATGAATAACAAAAGAAGAGAAGAAGGAAGATCCATCATAGCGTGTAATCACATGAAGTCCTAGGCTGCATGATTATAAATTTAAATGAAGGGAAATAATACAGAATTTTTAGTTATAAAGTAATCTGCGGTATCACCTTTAATTAAGAATTCTGTATTTTGAATATATTCCAAAATTCTAAAGCATATAAACTCAAGTGACCAGTGAGTGATATAGAAATCACATTCAGCAATAGCTGAGGAAAAGATGAACGTTTAGTTTGGGCAAAAAGAATATTTGGGGAGGGTTTGAGTCCAGAAATTTTCAGGATTGTCATGTGGAAGATGATCTTTTAAGTTCTTTAAGTCTCTAAATGTCGAATTCGAAAAAAAGTGAATGGAAATTTGAGGATAACAGATTTGAGTTCAGTATTAAAAGGGATTGGGAGTGAAAGAAGCTAAGATTAAGAATTTTACACATAATGAAACAGTCTGCTTCGCAAAGAATATTTACTTTCCACCACCAGAAGCTTTAGTTGCAAAAGGGGATAGCCTGTTTGCAAAGCGTTCCTCTACTGGTTGGAGAGTGAAACAGCCTAAATGGCATCTAAGATTTTTCCTAGCTGAAGGCTCTATGATATAGTTATTGGGACTGACTCATTCCCATAAAACAGAAGCAAAAAGTAAATATCATTTTTCAAATCTCACAGTACTTTTTGAAAGGAGAGAATTCAGGTAATCTACTTGTCCTCATGGCACCATTTCTTAATACCATTTCCGCATGTTCCAACAAAGGCAGGGGGCATCTTTAAATACCAGAGGTTCTCAGGCTCCAAATGAACTTGGGCACTCATTTATATAGCAAAACCGGATACGGGAATGAAAGGGCAAATCCTGGGCTGTTTTGTTTGTTATGGGATGCATGGCAACCCTACTAAGACTTCAAAGTTATAAATTTATCACAAACTTATAAATCAAAGATTTATAGATTAGATATATTTCAATGAAGACCACTTCTCCATTCCAATTACCTGAAAGAAAGAGCCCACTTTACTCAGAAGCTCAGGTACAGGTGGATGCTGCAGTCCATCACTGATGCTCTCTTTGCAGTGGGTGAGTGCTGCCGTCACATTTTCCAGTGGGTGATTAGGAAAAGGTTTGCAAAACGCTCTTTGCTTCACCGCCATTTTACAAACAATTACAGTGGGGGCTTCCGGGATGGAGTTTCCAGGACACCATTTCACGGATCATTGCTCTAGTCCCACTTACTGGTACAAGAAGTTTTCCATCTCTCTTCACTGTGGGAATCCAGCTTTTGTGCCAAATATGGACAGTTCTCACCCTGAGTGGCAGGGATACCGAGAATGTTCCCATTTACTGTGGTTGCTGGCCTCCACTGGATCGTAAACTGTGCTTGAATTGTTAAGATCGCTATGTCGAATATCTTCTTCCTTTTTCAGGTCCAATTTTTTTTAATATGAGCCAGGGAGAAAGTGACACAGAAGATAAAGAACTGTAGCATGCTTTTCAAAGCCAATAACTCTTCACCATACTTCTGCATTTCTATGAGCAAAGAGCAAAGTTACTTTTACAAATACTTTGTGGCTGTACTGTCCAGTATGTTAGCCACTAGCAAACACGTAGTTGGTTATTGAGCGTTTGTAATGTGACTAACACAACTGAAGAAATGAATTTCTAATTGAAATGAGATGTACTGAAAGCGGAAAATACACAGTGCATCTTGAAGGCTTAGTAAGGAAAAATATGTAATATTTCTCATTAATGTTTTACATTGACTACGTGTTGAAATTTTGAATATATTTGGATCAGTAAAATATATTATTAAAATAATCATCTGTTTCTTCTTACTTTTTAAAATGTGGCTACTAGAAAATTTAAAGATACATATGTGACTCATATTTCTATTGAACAGTGCTGGTGTCTAAAATTGACTCTCTTTCTGTTTCTCTCTCTCTCTCCCATCTCCCACTCTTGGTAAAACATTTTAAGGCAGTCGATTATCATAAATATGTCAATACTATAATGATAGTAAAATGAAAGTCAAAAAATCAAAAAGGAAACAGAAATAGCAAACAACTAAGATAATTTAATTACTGTGATGGGACATTAAGCTAAAGAATTGAACCTCTACAAAGCCACGGCACCTTGACAAGTAGGAAGAATGATAAAATCCATTGATCGATTTAATCATTCAGTATTATTTATTGCGCCATTACTATGTGTTAGGCTGAGAGATTCTGAATATGTTCTAGGTGACAGCTTGCATTCACCACTTATGGATTCTGTTTGTGGTCATTTTCTCCTTCAGCTGAGGCCTCCACCTGCCTGTGTACCTTTCCATAGAGACTTTAAAGTTTCCCTTGTGAGGAAATAAGAGACACTTTTTCTCACACTATTTCATCAATTCGATAATAATGCCCTGCCGGGGAAGATCTAGCCACAGAGCAGTTTGGGAGATGTGGATGGATGTGTGTTCTATAGCAGGAAACACTTTGCAGAAGCAGCTGCTAAAAACCTGAGATTTAAGACTTGGGCCCCAAGTCAGTAAGCCCTGAGTGTGACCCTGAGAAGCTCCCATCCCCAGCAATCACTGGAACATATTTAGAACAAATGGAGCATTTGATTCACCCAAAGAGAGGATAAAAATAATGGTTAAAGAACATAAGCTATGGATTTACACAGCTTGGATTCATCTCTCAGTTCCTCTACCATTTGTGAAAACTTGAAAAAATTCCTTAGCCTCTTTATGCCTCAGTTTCTCATCTCTACAGTGAGAATCATAAGACAACCCATTTTGGAGGGTTGTCACGAGGACTGAGGAGATCGTTGATATAAAGAGATTGGACAAATACTTAGCAGACAGAAAGCAGTCAATAAATAGTAGCTGTTACTGATATTCTCTTGCCAGTCTCCAGATTGCAGTAGCAGTAAAAGTGGGAACTCAAGATGAACTATTTTGTAGAAGTGGCAGAAGGTAGCAGAAAGACAAACTCCCCAAATCTACATGGCATTGGGTTAGGTGCTAGCGAAACAGCAGTGAAGAAGACAGCCACGGTTCCCGCCCTCACGTTGCGTATGGGCCATTGTGGGCTTCAGAGAATTAAACATGGACATTAAAATTCAATGTGATGTATATGATGGTAACGGCATACCTGGTGCTCCAGGAGCATCTCAGAGGGCCCTCTAAGCTAGAACCTAGTGTCAGAGAAGGGTTTGCAGAAGAGAGACACCTGAGCTGAGGACTGAAGGATGGGTACATGTTAATCAGGTAAAATGCTGGGAGTAGACAGGTGTGAATAATACAGGCATGTTCTAAAAAACATGGGGTAATCTCTGTGAAGGATTGGAAGTGAGAACACAAGTTGTATAAGAAACTAAAATGCAGATGAGTGTGGATGGGTAATTGTGGTTATCTAATGGAAAATAAGGAAGCATAAAAATACTTGGGAAACACATGAGCAATGTTTAAGACATTTTATATTTGTGTTGGCCTATGCCACACTCGTTATTTTGGTGGTAGATTGTTAGAGACTTTATAAAAAGGAATTTGGCAATGTCTACTGAAATTGAAAACATTCCGCTTTTTGAAATCATGGTTAGAAGGAACCAACTTTGAGGGAAGCTAGAGAAGATGTTAGCGGTACAGAAACAGAGTGCAAAAGCCCGAGGCAGCACTGGCTGAGCCTGTTAGGGAAGCTGGAGCCACACCTGCAGGGACAGTGCTGATCCGAGATGGGAAGATGGTGGGAGAGAGGTCAGACACACACTAGGGCCCGATCAGGTGGGGCCTGTTGGCCATGCTGGGGAGTCTGATTTTATTCCAAGTGGAAAAGCAATCCTAATGCGTGATTTCAAGCAGGGCAGAGACCATCCAGATTTTTACTTTTTAAAATATCACTCTGTATATGTGTAGAGAATAAATTAGGGTGGCAAGCGGAGAGAAACAATTCTTGAAGCAACTTTGTGAAGTGCTATACAGCAGTCCCCCCTTATCCGTGGGGATACGTTCCAAGGCCCCCAGTGGATCCCTGAAACTGGGGACAGTACCGAACCCTACACATACTATGTTGTTCGTA
Source organism: Equus caballus (assembly GCF_041296265.1). Taxonomy (NCBI): domain Eukaryota; kingdom Metazoa; phylum Chordata; class Mammalia; order Perissodactyla; family Equidae; genus Equus; species Equus caballus. Next base: position 24,434,116 of record NC_091706.1, on the reverse strand, counting down.
CACATACGTGCCTATGATAAAGTTTAATTTATAAATTAGGCACAGTAAGAGGTTTTTGCTTTCCTTATTAAGTTGAGAACATTCACCTTTTTACTTAAAGGAACCTCTTTAAGGCTTCTCTTTGGCATATTCAGATTGCCAGAATCACTACTCTTGTGCTTTGGGGCCATTATTAAGTAAAATAAGGGTTACTTGACCACAAGGGCTGTGATACCACGACCGTCAATCTGATAATCGAGAAGGATACTGAGTGACTAATGGGCAGGTAGTGTATCCAGTGTGGATGTACTAGACAAAGGGATGATTCATGTCCTGGGTGAGACAAAGCAGGATGGTGCCAGATTCCATCACACTACTCAGAATGGCAGGCTATTGTTTATTTCTGGAATTTCCCATTTAATATATTCAGACTACGGTTGACTAAGGGTAAATGAAACCACGGAAAGGGAAACTACAGATGGGGATACTACTGTACAAAGTAGAGTTGTTTTGGTTGCAAGCATCAGAAATCCCCTTAAATTAGCCCAAGTGAGGTTTTTTTTTTTTTTGAAAAGGCAAGGAAGATTCTCACAGAATGTCCAAAGAGTCGTTGGAGCTGGAAATTTAAAAGCCATCAGGAGTCCAGGAAGCTTCTCTTTACACTACTCTCTTGCTCTAGGGAACACACAGACTTTTGTCCCTGATTCTCTTCTGTATCTGCTTCTTTCTCCTCTTTCTTTCTCTCCGTGCATCTGTATACATAGATACATCTATATACACCACTCTCTCTCTCTGAACTTCAGGTTTATTTCTTCTGATTACAGATATTTCTACTCCCTTTCAGCTTCACTTGGTGTCCCATAATTGATGACTAAAGTCTTTGTTTGTTCTTAGTTCAAAATCTTGAGAAACAAATATGATGCTGGCTGATCCTGTGCCCATCTCTGTTCAACTAACTGTAGACGAGTTACATGTATATGGTCCAAGCATGACTTCACAAGTTCAACCTTCAACAGGTCTGTGAGGAGAGGGGCCCGGCTTAGAAGGGCATAAGGGCAGTGCCAGCACCCTAGCACCTGTCTATGAATATGAGTTAGTGGCTACTTGGTGTCAGCGAATAATTTAGAAAAACAGTGTGTTTGATTATCATATCTCCTAAGTTATTATCCTCAAATAATTAGTCTATTTGTCTAGCTTTTGACAGGAGAAAGGAAGCAGTCCATTTAAAATTATACTTCTTGATAATAGCTGAAACACCTAGTCTCGTAATGCTGGGCATTTCACTTACCTTCTGAGCCACAGTCTTTCCATTCTTAAAATAGTAATAACAATATTTACCTTGCAGGGAGGTTAAGAGAATTCGAGATAATATAGGTAATGTATTTAAACAGAGTGACTGATATGTAGTTGGTTTACAGTAATAATTATTGCCTTCATTTGTAAGGTGGAAAAACAGCAGCTTAGAGAATTAAGTTATTTGCCTGAGAGAACAGAGCTAAAAAGTGGTGGAGACAGATTTTGAGTGGAGTTTTCTGGCCCCCAGTTGATCCATGTTGTCCCCCAAGGATAGTCACTAACTTTTGAAGACGGAATGACAAATCAGTCTGACAGTAACCTGTAGAACAGATTATAGTGGGGAAAAGGTAGTGGGAGGAAAATCTGTAACTAGAATTCTTCAATAGAGCAGAGTAGCATTCATCTGACTCTGACCGAGGATACTGGGAGTGAACAAAGACAGTAGAGGAAAAATGCTTAAGATTACAAACGTAAATTTTCTAAGATTTGACAATGGATTGATAACAAGAGTTGTGAGAAGGGAAAAGTCAAAGAGGCAAGGCAGTAGATGTCCTGGGTGAATAGGAAAATGAAGACACTGAGCCAGCCCTGGTGGCCTAGTGATTAAAGTTCAGCGTGCTCCACTTTTGCACCCAGGTTCGGTTCCCGGGCATGGAACCACGCCACTCATCTGTCTGTAGCCATGCTGTGGCAGTGGCTCACATAGAAGAACTAGAAAAACTTACAACTAGAACATACAACTATGTATGTCTGTAGGTTGGCTGGAGTGTCAGAGGGACAATTCAACAGCAGTGTATAACTCAACAGAAACTTGGAGTTCGTGGTGGCTCTAGACTTAGAAGCATCATTATATTATTTTGGGGAGGTGAGTAGCTGGGTGTTTACACAGCAAGCATGATATTTTTATTTGAATTTAATTGTTTTGGGAAACTGCATGGCTAATAGAACTTATAGAAGTTGGTTCCACCCCATCAACCACCCTTTGAAGCCAATAATCTCTTTAAGTCAAAAGCAAAGTGTAGGTTAGGAAATTATGTATAAAATGTGATAGTTGAAATCACTGGCATACTTTAGATTACAGAAGATGAAAGCAGTCAAGTTACAAGTTTCCTTAACATAAAACCTTAAAAAGCTCAAATTTCTCATCTCTGAAGGTTTTCTTCAATAAATATGTTTTTCCGTTGCCTAGCTGGCTGCCAATCACAACATCTGCCTGGGGGACTAAGGATAGCCAAGTTTTTTTTTTTTTATTTCTTTACAAGTCTTGAAAGAATAGTTTTGGCCTTCTTTCTCCTGATTAGTTTTCAAAATAGCAGTGAGAATTGAAACTATAATCCACTCTTATCCAGTTCCTACTAAACCCATCAAGGAAAGGTCACGTAAAATAAGAATCAGGTACAATTGTTCTAGTTCCTTGACCCTCGCTAACTGTCCATTCCTAAAGGAAGACAAAGGTTCATTTCTCCACATGTGGGTACATTGAATTGAATTTTATTTTGTGTCCATAACAGGCATACCAAGTTTTATTGCACTTCGCTTTACTGTGTCTCCCAGAAATTGTGCTTTTTACAAATTGAAGGTTTCTTGAGACGGAATCTACTACTGGTGAAGATTCTGCAAAGATTGTTGAAATGACATCAAAAGATTTGGACTATTACATAAACTTAGTCGATAAAGCAGTGGCAGAGTTTGAGAGGAAAGACTCCAATCTGGAAAAAAGTTTTACTATGGGTAAAATATTATCAAACAGCATCTCGTGCTACAGAGAAATCATCCACAAAAGGAAGAGTCAATGGATGTGGCAAACTTCATTGTTGTCTTATTCTACGAAATTGCCACAACCACCCCAATCTTCAGCAACCAACACCGTGATCAGTGTGCAGCCATCAACATTGAGGCAAGACTCCTCACCAGTAAAAAGAAGGCTCAGATAATAGAATTTTTAACAATAAAGTATTTTTCCTTTTTTTTTGGTGAGGAACTTTGGCCCTGAACTAACATCTGTTGCCAATTCTCCTCCTTTTGCTTGGGGAAGATTGGCTCTGAGCTAACATCTGTGCCAGTCTTCCTCTATTTTGTAGATGGGTTGCCACCACAGCATGACTTGATGTGTAGTGTAGATCTGCACCCGGGATCCAGGCTTGTGAACCCTTGGCTGCTGAGGTGGAGCATGCCAAACTTAACCACTATGCCACTGGGCAATGCCGAAGTATTTTTTAATTAACATATGTACATTGTTTTCTTAGACATAATGCTATTGCACACCTAACAGACTACAGTATAGTGTAAACCTAACTTTTATATGTGCTGAGAAGCCAAAAAATTTGTGTGACTTGCTTTATTGTGATATTTGCTTTATTGCGGCGGTCTGGAGCTGAACCCTCAATATCTCCGAGGTATGCTTGGATTTTTTTCCTTTATTCAACTTCCTTTGTCGATACTGCATGGAACTAAGTAAGATAAATTTTCGATGCCAAGTTCCATAATGTGGTTTACCAAAGTATGTCTTTCTTCTCTGCTTCCTCCACACTGTCTCTTAGCTAAACCTAACTCTAAGGTATTTCTCTGTGCTGATCCCAAAGTGTTCAAGATCGATACATTCTTAGACAGTTAGCTAATTCTGGAGATGAAACTCTTTCAACTTTTGCATGACAAGAAGGCAGCTGAGAAACATGGAGGCAAAACAAACAGATGATAGCACCAATTTCCTCTTACTGCTAACAATTTTCAACAGACCACCATCCTGTATTGGTAGCCTTCAGTCTTGAATTTTTTTATTATTATTTTTTCTATTTTCCTACAACACTGGATGAGGGGAAATTCATGGAAACATATTTTTACTCATTTTAGCTCTCACATTTTCAAGCCCAGGAAGCTTCAAAGGAAATGTAAGAAAGTATGAAACCATGCAAAATGAATTGATGAAAAATTCTGGCCAGACTTCTGCACACGGAAATTAGCAAGTTATCATAAGGATGAAAAAGTTTTCTAATATCAGCATTATCTTCCATTTGTTGCTCTCTCTCCACCGTTTCCTATTGCCTTCAATTTACAACCTTATTTATATCACTTCTGAGAAGCTCAAGGGATGGGCCTATTAGGAATTATGATGAGATTCTCGTGCCTTCACAATATTCCTGAGAGAGTCACACACAGAAACATTACCAGAAGGAGAATTAAAGCACCAGTTTCTAAACATCTGGGCCGAAACTCACAGATTCTTATGTTGGACTATTTGGTAAAAGTTGGTTTACACAGAGACTTTGAATTTATGGTCCAATTAGTGCTGCATTTTCATCCTTCTAGACCACCATATTTTCTACTTCTCAAATCTACATCCTGAGGCAAAGGTCAGGTTTCAGAGCAAGGTCCCGTGCAAACCATGGTTCAATTTTAGTAAAGTAGAATTGAGAAAGGGAAAGAATTGATGAGCCTGAGCCCTGAGATCTATTTACTCTAGGACAGGGAAGATAGAAATTATACAAGACAGGAAAGAACTTGGATTTAGGCTCTTTGAGACACTTCACCATGCCCATCAAAGAGATTTATGGCCCAAACACTATCTGATGTGTAAAATTAGCAACTTCTCCTTTCCAGGGTGGATGGAAAAAACTAGAAGAAGAAGTGAGAATATGAGTGACTAGCTAGAAGGGGCAAAACGTTCATTTTCCAACTTATACCACTATACCTATATTTTAAATATAGGCAAGGGATGTTGTTGGGGCTGTTAATCTCCATAAATCTATCTATCTGGCCAGCAAGATGCCAAGTACACGCTGACAAATATATTCTGACAAGTAAAATATCTCAATATGAAGTATTTTAAGTTGCAATTTTATTTTGAAGACAGATTCCTAAGGCATCATTACAACCAAAAATCATTAATTACCAATGAGATAAACTGGTTGAAAAAATGGTTCTAATTCTCCTCTCCTCCCACATCCACACCCTTTGAAATATTACTTGAAAGTAAGTTTCATTCAGGGGTGGAATCTACTTCCCCCTTCCTTAATCCCAGACTGGCCATGTGACATACCTGGCCATGTGACATACCAACAGGATGCCGTGGAAGTCACAGCACACCAGTTCCAATCCTAGGTCACAATTGCTTTCCCCATATCCAATTACTTCTTGGAACTTTCCCACTCCCATGAGAACAAACTTAGACTGTCTTGCTGAAGTATGAGGGACCCCTGGGAAGAGCTGAGTCATTCCAAGAGAAGTCATATTAGACCAGCCAACCCACAGCCAACTCACAGTTGACCACACATGCATGAGCAAGGCCAGCTGAGATTAGCCAAGACAGCCCCAGATTAATAGGATGACCGAGATAATCCATGGACTTGAGAGCAAAACTAACTGTTTACCATTCTATGTCATTGGTTGTGTGGTTATTAGTTAAGTAGGATTATTATGGAAACAGATGACATACAACCAGCCTGAACTTTGCTGTCTACCAGGCAAAATTAACTAGAATTACATTTAAGATATCTTAAGCCAACAGAACAGGCCAGACTTTTGAAAATGATCAAATCTGGACATTTTGTGAACCAGCCTACACATATATTGCTGTTTCACATATCTCTGAATAGAGTGATCCTATTTCTTCTGCTTAGAGCATCTTCCTCATTTTTTTCTTTATATCCCTAATTCATTCTTTAAGATTCAGGTCAGATGTCAGCTACTCCAGGAGACTGATGTTGAACCCACAGGCTGGTTTAAATGCTCTTCCTCTGAGTTTCCAAAATACCATTGGCGTGTCTGTATCTTCTCTCTTAAAAGTATGTAACAAGGGGCCAGCTTGATGGCATAGTGGTTAACTTCATGCACTCTGCTTCAGCAGCCCAACATTCATGAGTTCAGATCCCCGGTGTGGACCTACACACCGCTCATCAAGCCATGCTGTGGCGGCATCCCACATACAATACAGAGGAAGATTGGCACAGACGTTAGCTCAGGTACAATCTTCCTCAACCAAAAAGAGGAAGATTGGCAATGGATGTTAGCTCAGGGACAATCTTCCTCACATGCACACAAAAAAAGTATATAGCAAGCAGAATTGGGGTCTCCACTTCATCTCTTCCTCTTCTTCAACCCACTTCAATCCAGCTTCTGCAACTAACACTTCTCGGAATTAGCTCTTTCAAGAATCTGTAATTACTAACAAGTCACCAGTTCAAGGAAGAGTAACAAGTTCTTATCTCACTTGACTCCTCTGCACACTTAGAAACAACTGAACACTCTTCTTGCAACATCCTTTCTTCATGGTACACATACGCAATTATAATTTGGCTTTTATTCCTACAAATCTTTATTAATATCCCCTTTTCCCACTAAACTGTAAGGTCAGTGAGGACAGAGACCGTCTCCTTTTTTCATCATGGCATACTCAGGGTGAGTTCAGTGGCTGCCTGGCACAGAGTAGGCATCAATAAATATCTCTGAATGAGTGAATGCAGGCATCACTTAGTACATTATCCAAAGGCATTCTCCTGCATCGATCTTACTCCTACATTGTTAAGTTCCAGATAGCAAGGGAAATGAGCTATTTGGAACCTCAAGTGTCTAGCTGAGGGTCTGACTTTCAATAAGAACAATAGCTAAGATTTATCAAGTGGTTACTGAATGTTCTGGGCCATTTTAAGTACATGTAAAGACATATTTTACATGTACTATTTCATTTAATCTTCAAAATAAGCTGTGTTATATAGAATTTTCTCCCATGTTTACAGATAAGGAAAATTAAGCACTAGAAACTTCACAAATATTTGTTAAACTGAACTATGTGCTCCAAAGGCAGACGTGGAAAAATGTATAGCTACTAACAAGTGGCTGGAAATTTCTCAAGGAGGTGACAAACCCTATCCTCGGCCCTCTCTAGGGATTACTATGTTAATGATGCAGTCACTTCATTGGACTAGTTCAGGTTTGTAGAAGACCATTCTGTGCTCTTGCGTCCACTACCTGGTCTCACAAGATGCCTGTCTATCTACTTCCTCCTCTGATTCATTTAAGTAAAACTCCCTCTTTGTCCCGCCAGTCCACTGTTCTTATTGATTTCTCCTGCTCTATCACTGCAAGATGTTTTCATTGCTGTACCCCAAGAAATGCCCGGCACACATAAGTATTCTTTAATTAATGAATAAATCACCTCTTAATTTCCTATAAAAAAACTTTCTTGACTACCAGAAAAAAAAACGTTAATTCTTCCTCCAGAAAGTTCATGATGTATTTTTCTCTTTGCTACATATAAATGTAAAAACAATCCAAACTATACAATGAATGTGCAATTATATTGTTTTCTTCACAGTTATAATGTTTGAATGCATGGAATTTGCTAGACTTTAAAACTCCAGAGAAAGGGTTTAAATCTGGTTAACCAACGTCAAACCATAGACTGTACTTTCAAATGAACAGAGAAATTTACTGATCACTATTTCACCTAGATGATAATGATGATGATGATGATGATATGATAGTTTATCAAATCATCCTAGTCAGGAATTACCACAAGATAGAAAAGGGACAGACTATCAAATGTGCTATCAGAAACTATAGAGTTGGAAACAGACCAAGGTTTTTTGGAACTAATCCTGACTTTTACAGAATTTGCCATTTTTGGAAAGACTCATGGTTAATATATATATATATATATATATATATATATTTTTTTTTTTTTTTTTTTTGCTCCCTTCTCTGTCAACTGATTTGATATCAGAGTCCATTTAAAATTCCCTCCGTCACGTTCAGATCATGGAGGAAATCTCATACCTCAGGAACCAATTAAAGCTTCACTTACCTCCTTCTGACCATCCCTCGGCAGCTGTTCCCAGAGAAAGCTGGAGAGAACTCAAAGAAACGCCGCTTTGGAACAGACTCACCTGGAACTCATGGACTCCGTTGAATCTGCACTGCCAGGGGCCCTGGCGCTTCTCTCGGAGTTATGATTTCATTTAGCTGAAGTGCACTGTTCTGTACCGGGTGCTAAGGGGAATTTAGAGCATCGATTAGACATGGTTTTTACCCTCAGGAATCTCACCATTTAACGGGGGAAATAAGATAAACACACAGTCAATTAAGACAAAGTAGATACATATGTACACATCAAAATATTGATTTAAGTTTGGGAAAGAGGAGGAGATAGAGGCAAAGGATTTAGATGCTAATCAGGAAAGTCTTGCAGACTTTGCAGCCTTCATGGGCGTGCGTGTAAGTGGAAGGAAATCTCTCTGTGTGCAGAAAGAAAGGGGACGGCTGCTCCAAGAAGAGATTTCTTTCTTCTCACCTATCCCACGCCCCACCACCAAATTGCCCTGGACCAGGAGAAGCAATTCAATGCTCAGAGCTGTAAATCATGTCCACGTGACTGACCACCTGGGTCATTGGATGATGCCGTGGAGATGTTTTCTCTTGGCCTTCTAGTAATCTGGATTAGCCAATTTAGAATGTACTATATTTTCTGTCCCTAGTTCTTTACCCATGAAGTGAGATAATGCCAAATAGTTTCTTTCATTAAGGATATAAAACTAGTACATTTGACAAAAATGCTTACACTGCCTATTGTTGAGGAGAAATATGTAATTTCATATAGGAGGAATCAAACTTGGTATTTGATCCCCTAAAGCCTATATTTCTCTGGAATTTATGGCCAGCACCAAGGTAGCTTTTTTGGCTCAGAATGGTATGCATAGAAAGTGGCAGCCTAGGCTTTGTCGAAATGCTGTGGAACCCTGGGGAATCCCAGAGACCATCTCCCAGAGGCCAGCACAGTCCTCTGCTCCATTCCTCTACTTCTCGCATCCTGTTGGCATAACATTATCCCAGTGAACAAACAAAATAAAATAAAGCAAAGCAATTGGTGTCTTTGGGCATCTGATGAATTTTTTTTTTTTCCAGTTCCCAACATTTATGGAGTTAAAATTCATTTTTTCTCTCTCCCCTCTCTTTCACTTTTTTCAATCTAATCAAAGATTGTTTTCTCTTGCCCTCCTTGGTCGGGGAAGCTGGGGGAGAAGAGACAGATGGTATCGTTTGCAAAAGGAAAGCTGAGAAATCACACATATATCTTTCAGCTTTGTGGCAAATCTGATGCCAAGATTCTTGCTTGAAGTGTGTAGTGCGATGCAGGCACAGAGGCGTACCAGGAAAAGGGAGGCCAGCGCAGAGGGCAGTGCGATAAATTGCCGTGGGCTGATCCAACTGCAGAACATGGGAGCTATTACACTTTGGCAGCTATTTTATTTTTCCCTTATGGAGTTTCAGACCTGTCCTGTACACTGAGATAGCTTTCATCTGGTTAAAACTTGCGCTGTGTTTAAACTTCCTTCAGATTCATGGCATTGGAGGGGGGAAAAACCCCAGCATAGTCCATAACCCACTGAAATGATGTTGGGGGCGGGAGAGGGGCAGTAATTGTGCCCAGATAATGTTGTCATACTTTGTAAAGCCTTTAATGCTGGAATTTATTTATTAATGATGCATGGGTTATTACCCACCATCTGTCTTGTGTTAGCAATGGGCTGTTTCAGATTATGGTAATGTGTTTCTGATTTGAGTTGTGTTGAAAGCCAGAACAAGGCGTCTCATGTGCAGTCCTCTTTGAGGCCTGCTGTTTTCAATTCCTCTTCACAGAAAGGGCTTTTATTTGATTTGTTATGGGGATTTTTTCTTCTGTTGCCAAAACAGCTGCAAGCCTGGAAGGGAATAAGACACAGGGCCACATCAAACTTGTTAGCTTGTAAAAAAAACGGAATGTTCCAGGAACCAGAAAAAAAAAAAGGATATGAGAGGGTAGGTGGAAAGGAGGGGGTGGTGAGAAAAGAAAGAAAAAGCTTTTTTGACTGGCTTTCATGTCAAGAGTATACCAACATATTTTGCTATTTTTAAGTATAGGTCAGATTGTGCTGTACTTAATTTATTATGCCCATTCACACCAAATAGAATGGCTTTCTTTTGAATAGCTTTAACAGTCTTTATGCTAGTACAAGGAATAAATAAAAGTCCCCAATGAGCTAACCACCCTCCACCATCATCAAAGCAAACACCCAATAAATAAACTTGATTTTTTTTAATGTACTGAACAGATTCAGATTTGTTCATCAATGACGGAAAAAAAGAAATAGGTAAGAGGCAAGCATCCCTCGCCCGCTGTGAATATTCACCCTGATCTGAGTTCTTTGTTTCTTCTTCGCCCATGGCTCTGGATAGGCAAACTATGTTTCAAGACCACTGCTAGCCAATAGCAACATTGATGGAAATGCTCTATGTCTGCCTGTCCAATATGGTAGCCACAAGCTACACATGGCCATTGAGCACTTGACATGTGGTTAGAGTGAATGAGTAACTAAATTTTTTATTTTATTTAATTTTAATTATTTACATTTGAATAGCCACATGGGGCTAATGGAGCTCGTATTGGAGAGTACAGTCCTAAAATCAACTAAATAAGTGAAGAGCTTGTTTCTTCCTTCTGATATAAAGTAAAGAGCATTGTATACTAGCTATGGTTATGGCCGACTTTTAACCTGAAGAATTTGTTTGAAAGTTTCTTCTCTGATGTGTTATTCAAGGTTAGTAGCACTAAGGCTTTCTCTCAAAAGGTCACTGGGAAGTTCTTCCTTAAAGCAAGTGCATAAATGCTGCCATCTATTAAAATATTGATTTAGAAGAAAACTTGATGTTCATGCGATAAACAAATAAACTATGAAGAACTCTAATCAAAGCTCTCAAACAACAGCAAATCTACTAATGCCACGGATATTCAAGAATTTGTTTTAAATTTACTGGCAACAATTCTCTCAATTCATAAACACAGAATTATTGTTTCTGGAACATATGGTGTGTTCACAGAGAAGCCCAAAACCATGTCAAGTTGACTCTGTACACACAAAGACTACTCTGTCCAGATTTTAGTTAATCCATGTTTTAGAAATTGTAAGATATTTGTTAAAACTTATAAACATATCTTGAGATTTCTTTTATTGTCTGTCTGCTTTTCCACTGACGGGGAAGAGGCTATAGAGAGAGATAATAAGATAAAGAGATAGAGCAGGGACAAGAACATGCTCACCATTCCCTCATCCTTTTGCCACCCAGACATACATTTAGACGTTTGCAGTTATTTGGGACCTTGGGAATAATTCACGCAACTGAGCTCTAGTGAATGTGGGTGGAAACAATGTGTGCCACGTCCAGACCTGATGTTGATGTACTTCCCACATACTTCTCCTCTTTTTTTTTTGTCAGACATGGAAAATCCCAAAGACCTGAGACCCTAAAAGGTGGCCTAGATGGCCATCAAGTCACTACATGAAATGATCCTGGATTCCTGAATGACAAAGTGGAGCAGAGCTATCTTTCTCAATGAAGACTTCAGTTAGATTTAGACTGTGAGTGAAATAAAGACTTGAATCTTTGTTATGCTCAAGGGGACTGAGGTTTGTAGGATGTGTTTTGCAAATTAACACTCCGATTGATATAAGACGACATCTTAGGGAAGGAGTAGTCAGGACAAACAGAACTTGCCATGGTGTGATCTTTGTGTTAATTGCTCTGACCCTTAACTTTGCTGTCAAAATCTCACTTATCCTAGATTACTCAGAGTTGTTCATATTCAGGGAGAAGAACTTACATTTTCCAAGTAAACATGATACCAATGTATGAAATGCAAGGTTAATTTATTTAATATATTTCTTTAAAGTAAAATACAGAACTGCCACACAGATTAAAATATTGGCCTGGGGCCAGCCTGGTGGTGTAGTGGTTAAGTTTGCTTGCTCTGCTTTGGCGGCCCAGGATTTGTGGGTTCCGATCTGGGGCACAGACCTACATACCACTCATTAAGGCATGCTGTGGCAGTGTCCCACATACCAAATAGAGGAAGATTAGCACAGATGTTAGCTTAGGGCTACTCTTCCTCAAGCAAAAAGAGGAATTGGCTACAGATGTTAACTCAGGGCCAATCTTCCTCACCAAAATATATATAGTATATATTATATATATATATTATATATAAAATACGTATATATTAGCTAAAACTTTCTTTCCATGTGGTAGAGTCCAAATAGCAAGCCAAATACATGTCCAAGTGGGATAGGCCCTCTAACAGAATCATCTGCATTGCCCTGAAAAATGACCATAGTTTTGTTCCTGAGGCTCTTAAGACTTTTTCTGACTCTTCCTTCTATCCTTCTTTTGGATACTTTCACGCTTGGTAGTTCTGCCCTTGCAATTTCCCTCCTGCCTAGATGCTCTTTCTCAGCCCATCCCATTTAAATTGACAACTCAGCTGGATGGCCTACTTGGCTTGTTTTTTGGAATTCTCCATAATATCCTGTTTGACTTCTATACACTGAGCCTGTGGGCCTGTCCTGTCTTGTCCTTCACTGACCTGAACCCCTAATACATCATAAGCTCTGCTCAAAGCCTATCTCTGTAACTCCTGCTCATCTCAGGTGAGGGCAAGGCTTCAAAGTAAATAATAATCAGAAGGCTACTGAGAAGGCATGATGAATGTTTGTGTCCCCCGAAAATTGATATGTTGAAGCCCACACAATGTAGGGGGATATTTGGAGATGGGGCCTTTGGAAATAAGAAAAGTTCACGAGAGTGGGGTCCTCATGATGGGATTATTGCACTTTTAAAAAGAGACATCAGAGAGCTTTCTCTTTCTCTCCCTACCCATCCACAAAATAGTCATGTGAGCACACAACGAGATGGCAACCACTTACAAGCCAAGAGAAGAGGCCTCGGAAGAAACCTGCCTTGCCAGCACCTTGATCTTAGGCTTGCTAGCCTCCAGAATTGTGAGAAGTAAATTTCTGTTACTTAAGACACCCAGTCTGTGGTATTTTGTCATGGCAGCCTGAGCAGACTAATATAGCAGGTGACTGAAGCAAGGAAAGATAATATTATCTTACTTGTGGTGCGTTAGAAGCTAAATGTGGACCACATGCCAATCAGGATGGAGAAGTTCTGTTAGCTGTTATAGACCATTTTATAATAATGTAGATATATTAAATTTGGTTTTAAGATTCTCTTTTTTTCTGGAAAATATGTTGACTACCTCCTTCTTAATAATGTTTAACATTTTACAAGTTTTGATACACTTCATTAAACTTCAGATTGTGTAATAACACTCTTACCTTGTTCTGATATCACTGAGATAAGATAGATGAGAGTTAAAAATACCCCAGTTGTTTTTGTTTCCAAGGTATTGTGGGTAGACCTATCATCATATCCATATATTGATTAAGAAAGCCAGTAATATATACTAATATATGTTTTAACTTGGAAGATTGCTTGTAAGTCATAAAATGGATCTCAAGGTGTTTTGAGTTTCCAAAGCCACTGTTTGTAGTCAAAATATAAGTTGATATACGTGTATAGACTGAATTGGTAAATCAAGGATACCCAAAAAGAATGTTCCAGACCCAGTCTGAGAAACACTGCATTCTATTAACCAATGAAATGATCTGGAAAAATTTAGAGGGGAACCATTTGTTATACTGATACGCAATGGTACCAAAATGTGTTATGATCACGAAAGAGCAGTTTGTTGGAATAAAAACTAAATTTAAAGATCAAACATTTAAAGTCTGGAAAGCCTAACTAGTTAAAATTTTTAAACCTTATTTCTGTGTATCGAATGATAATGCCCACTGAACAGATGGAGGCAGGAAACTTTAGATCTGTGCTCACATCAATGGAAAAGCAGGATAAAGCAGGAGGCCTGGAGTCAAGCTATCTTTTAAAGGATATTGGCATATCAGTAGCTTGAATCATATATTAGGCTTCCAATTTAGTGACATTTTTACATATACAGAATAAATTACCAAAAAGCACCTTGTATTACTTTGATAATCAAATTATTATAGAATACATATTTAGACATTTTATCATTTTGTTTCCTTTTTTTAATATTATCAAAATGCTAAAAAGCCTGCAAAATTCTACAATTAACTAAACATAGAAAGGAGACAGAAATAAACTTCATGAATTTTAAGTTTAAAAAAATGTCAAAATATAAACCCCAAAGTAAATGTTCCCATAAGGATAGTTTTATCAGCATTGGAATCATTTGCTTTATTTATTCAAATGATGAATACAGAATTAAAAGAAAGAACTTAGGCCAATTAGTGTTCCATAGCCCCAATATGTATAGAAACAGTTTGAAATCTGTAGTATTTCCAAGTAGTGGTTAGCTATGCTGGTCTTTGGACAGTTTGCTCTGTTTTCACCCTTGCCTTTCAATTTCATAAGGATGTTGACTCCTGGAGGCTGTGTATCCTAGACCCTATTAATGCTGGATTGCACCTGGAGCTGGCCAGTGGTGACACTGCTGGGAGAATGGAGAGCATGAGCAGTGAAGGAGCCATTCTCTCTCTCCCTCGTATCCTTTACCTCTAGAAGCCTCTGGATGTAGCTGTGTATTCTCCATATTTTATCTCCTACATGACAAAACTTACCATGATTCCATATTCTTCCTGGAGTCCTTGAACCCCAGGCAGCCCCCAAGTTAACTTAGCTCTTCTATTTACGCACCCCCACGCCCAACAAGGAGTGGGATCCGCTTCTTGCTTGCTGAATCTCTGGGTTTTCTCACCATCCCTTGCAGAGCTCCCGAGCTCTTTCAACATTTACCTAGATTAAATTCCCTCTGTTTTAATTTTTTACAGAGTCTGGCTGGAGCTTGACTGGTGCATTGCTGTATTTCCTCCAAACATAGAAGTTTACTATTGCTTGTTAGCTCCCCTACAGAGACAAACATAAAGACAGACAGTGGATGTGAAAGAAAGCACAATAAAATACCAAATATTTCTCTAGGGCTAAAGAACTCAAACACTCAACTCAATAAATTGAATGTCTAGATTATATGTAGACAATATTTATTATTCCTTAATACACTACAGTTCACTAGAAAATGGATAAGTCCACCCTTAATTTAGTCCAAGACAGTTCAAAACCTGAAGAACATAAAAAGGACTTTGTTATAAGATTCTATACCCTTAAAACTATCTTGTGTTGACAAGACATAAACTTGCCTGGTATAAATTTTGAGCGTAGGAGCTCTCTGTAAAATAGCATTTACCTTTTTTCACCACCAGAGGCTGAAAATGAGGCTCAGTGAGTCACTTCGTTCCTAAATATATCACTATCCAAACAAGCTAAGCCAAAGAAAAAAAAAATACAATAAAATAATGGGCCGATATGTGGTCTTTGATGTAGGTCAGCAGATGAGGAAGATTTTGTAATATGTTAGCATCTCTACTCTTACATAAAATCTCAGGGGGTGACGTTATGGAATCATTAAACGAAAAATTAACCAAACATTAATGGGTCTCTCTCTCTAATCCTCTACTGTGAATGCTTTGCTAAAGCCCAAGCATATCTATTCTGCCTGTTAACCTCAAGTACTGTTACCTCAGCATCTGCCTTGGTAATTACATTAAGAGAAGCCTCAAACATGTTTATCCTGCTTTTTACTGTTGTTAATACCACTTGTTTGCTTATTATCTACTTATTACCTATTAATATAAATATATACATATTTTTCTAAGTAGTGTGAATTATTTTGCTAAAAGAAACCTAATCGTTCCTATGATTAATATCATGTTCTGTCTAAAAGTCTTCAATAATGGCTGCTAATAAGATGAAACGTAAAACGTCATCAGCATTGGAGCAACACGAACTCTCATTCGTTGCTGGTGGAAATACAAAAATGATACACATTTGGAAGACAGTTTGGCAGTTTCTTACAAACCTAAACATAATCTTATTATGTTCCAGTAATTGAGCTCCTTGGTGTTTACCCAAATGAGTTGACAACTTACATTCACACAAAAACCTGCACATACATGTTTATAGCAGCTTTATTGATAACTGCCAACACTTGTAAGCAACCAAGACGTCCTTCAGTGGGTAAATGGATAAAGAAACTGTGGTACATACAGACAATGGAATATTATTCAGCACTAGAAAGAAATGAGCTGTCAAACCACGAAAAGACGTGGAGGAAACTTAAATGCATCTTAGTAAATGACAGACGCCAATTTGAAAAGACTACATACTATATGATTCTGACTATATGACATTTCTGGAAAAGGCACAACTATGGAAACTTTAAAATGATGAGTGGTTGCCAGGGATTTGCAGGGAGGGAGTATGAATCGATGAAGCATAAAAGATTTTTAGGGCAGTGAAAATACTTTGTATGATACCATAATAGTGGATACATGTTTTATTATCCATCTGTCCAAACCCGTAGAACATAGAGTGAATCCTAACATAACTATGGACTTGGGGTGATAATGACATGTCAACATCTGTTCAGCAATCATAACAAATATACCACCCTGGGACAAGATCAATGTTGACCACATTGTTTATTCACCTAAAGCCCACCAGTGTCTCTCACACTACAGTCACTGTTATCATTGCTGGGTCATGCAGTCAGGAATCAAATATCCTTACTTCTGATTTGTTCAGTTTTATGTAGTACCCTCTTATAACTACAGATATAATATCCATGGTTTTGATGGTCTGCAAGTAGCCCAGCCCAGAAGGCCTATACCCATAGCAATTTATAATAACTGAGGCCTGGATTTACATCAGACAGGCAGAGGTGCTGGCCTGTCATCAAACACAGCCTTCCAATCCCTAATCTACAGCTTAAAGTTTTCATCATCTGTTCCTCATCGCATAAACTCTCTATGGTATTCATGGTTATTAAAATTGAATGTAGCGTTGACTAAAATCAAAATGGCGTCTCACAGTAGGTGTTAAATAAATATTTTTTGGGTTGATGACTTGCATCTCCATCTGCCATTTTCCTTCTCTCATATTTCTCTCTTGCCCAAGTGTCACATTAGTGTGTTATATAGAATAATTATCTGTATTAATGTGTTTCCTAACAAGCCAACACCCTCTTTTGATAACCATAAATACCAACTGCTCTTCTTGAATTCTTCTTGAAAGTTCAAAGTAAATATCATAACCACAAAATAAAATCAATGGCATTTTAGAGAAAATTTTAATCGGGATTTGAAAGAACTTTTTTGAAAAAACTTTTATTTTTCTCCTTTGTCCACATGATATCAATGTAAGCGTTGAGTTTACTTTTTTGTCACAAGAATTCCTTCCCTGGATTATATCTAACATAGAGCAAACTGTCCATGTAACCCAAACACACTTTGTTTTATTTAAGAGCCAGAAATAAAGCAAAATGAAGCACTGCACATGTTTTATAACAACATATCACATATGTTACATATTACAGAACATATTAATATATCGAATGCTCTTTCTTCCAATTTTGTATTAACTGCCCCTCCCCCAAATACACACATTACCTCTTTTTAAAAGCTGGAGTTTTAAAAGAGACATTTTGGCTCTAATTGACTTTAAATTAATACCAAGATTTTGGAAGATGGCACTTTCTAAATTATTCACCCAATTGTAAACAGAGCCTTTAAGTCTGGAACAATCAGAATTGAGTCTATTATAGAGCTTAACTTTTATATGTCATGTTGACCAAATATAAGTTTTAAAATTATGAATTCTAGATGAATGCTTCAGCTTGGAAGAGGTTCAAGAAATTGTCTCATAGAAACTTAAACGGGAAAAGAGTGATATAAAAATATAGATAAGTTGGAAACTTTTTTTTTTTAATAAAGTTAGTCTAACATGGAGGAGTTGAGAACAAATTCAGCTAACAGACTGTTGGCTGCATTGTGGTACTAACTGAGAAAGAAAAGGATAATGAAGAGAAAGCAGATGAAGAGAGGCAGCAGAAACGTTGGTTTCTCTCACAGACTGGCCCCCAACAGATCCATACAGGATCTGTTGAGGATCCTCTTGACGAGCGAGTTAATCTCCAGCGCAAACGTGGTTGATTATCTGAGAATGAGGAAGCCACCCCTAATCACAGACATGGATGTTAGGGAACCAGCTCCGGAAAAGTGGCGACTAATAGCACAGGGGCAGAGCACAGAGAGCATCCAGGAGCTCTAGTTCTCTCTTCTCGAGGGGGACCTGTGAATGACTTCTCTCATTTATGCCAGGAGAGCTTCTCTGTCTTAGAACCCATCCCTATTCTTTTCCTTTTATTTCTTCTAATTGGCTGATCATTGCTAAAATTGCTGAAAACAATTTACTAATCATAAGGTATATTCTGACAATATTCATTTTTGGTGTTCTTCATTTAACACTTTTTACTAAGCATCTGTTTTGTGCGCAACCACGTTCTAGGAGATGGCTCACCAGGGAACCTCTCCAAAAAAATCTTGGTGACATAGAACATTACAATTTGAGAGACAGTAAATAAATAAATATCTGTTTCTTTACGTATGTATAAATATATAACATAGAGATATAACTTATATGTTTATGCATATACGTTTGTGTGTATGTGTGTGTGTGTACATACATATAAATGCCAACAAGGATAATCTACAAGGTAAAGCAGATGAGGAGCATTGGAGTGGAAGATTTGCTATTTAAAAAGAGAACTCAGGAAGGATCTTACTGATAAAGTAGTATTTAAGTTGACATCTAAGGAAAGAGAGGGAGCAACATCTGGGGAAGAGTATGCCAGGCAGAGGGAACAGAAAACCCAAAGGAATTGGAACAAATGTGCTCAGAGCAGTTGAGAAAGCTGGAGGAGGCCAGGATAATGAGAAAAGGACAACTGAAGGAGGGAAATAGAAAATTGCATCAGAGAGGTAACGAAGGTGGGGTCTGTGAAAAGTCTTGGACAACTTTGGAGATGGTTGCTGCAAAACCGTTAGAAAGACTGAGTAGAGGAGAGCCGTGCTCACAGGGAGACTCTGAGGAGGTGGCTCAGCTGCTGCCTGCTGAGGATCCACAAAGGGGACAAGGGGGAGAAGCAGGGAGAGCAGTGAGGCGGCCAGTGAAAAGGCATTCTGCATGGCTTCCAGGTGCCCTTTTGGAAATCAGAGTGTGTAGAACCATCTTCAGAAAAATGAAAACACACACTCTGATGCTGCTGAACGGACAAGGACAGAGATAGGAAAATCGCAAAATCACATGGGTTCATCTGAAGAGGCATGGAATTTTAGTGAAAAAAACCATTCAAGGAACAGGGAGAACTGCTGCAGCTGAAAAGGGCAAGGTCACTCAAGTTTGTATTTCACATGTCTAGCCTCTCAAGTAGATCAAAGGTGCTGGTCTTTGTGTGACTGATTCGTGGGGCTGCCAGATGACCGCATATGGCGGCCGCCTCTGCTTCATGGGCCTGCCCTGCCTGCTGTTCTCCTTAGGGCTTCTGACTTCCTGTTTACCCGTCTGTCTTACCCCGGCTGCTCACTGCAGCGTGGGGAAAAAAAGGGACACTTTGATTTGGAGTTTTTTGACATGCTGCAAATTGTGGGTGACCACACTGTAAGACTAGCGATGCTCTTTTGCTGCATTCACCAGAGATCACACAGAATGCTCAAGAAGAAAACGTCTCCAAGAAAATCATTTGTGGGGTCTCAAGAAATCCTGAATTTGAGACGCCCTATCTGATGCCCAGCCAAGCATCTCTATTAGTCTCAGCCCGTGGAAACCTTAATCTTACTTTCTAGAAGGGCAAACTAGACTCATTCTCTGTGTTTGGAATTTGGAAAGATTAAGAAAAATTAAGGAAAGGACTACAGATGGAGAGGAAGAGTCAGAGAAAGTTAGGGAACAAGGACTCTTATGACAGCATTTGTCCATAGTGTTGGAGTCACAAAGCCCTGTTTATTTACCTTATCTTATGAAATTCCTTCAGAAATATTATGCACCCTAAGCAAACCTTATATCACCACAAATAAATATTAGAAAAGTGTCTTTGATATTCCTTGACTACTTTCTTTCCAAAATTATGTCATTTCGTGTTTGCAGGATTTTCATTAAGTGAAGTGTGTTTTCCATGCATATTATAGTATTTAAAAAATTATGGAATTATGGAATTGAAAATCCAAGAAATTGGTGAATGATTGATTCCCCCCAAAATTATAATTTTGTAAAATCTTTGACTTATTGTTGATATTATATTTATTCACAAAAATTTTTAATAAAACACACAGTGTCAACACTTTTAATTACGATGTCTTTTATGGTATCTTGAGACTCAAGCCTTCTGTCTTAGCTTTTCAACTGGGCAGTCCAGCCCAGGGTTGCAGCACATAGTTGAAATGAGTAACTCTCTGAGCACTTTTTGCTTACTATGAAGCTTCTCGTACTTTGATTTAATTTCCTAAGCGTTTCCCAAACTTATAAATCTTTCTTTCATTTCCTGATTCTACTACAAAGGAAAGTCCACTCCGTCAGTCATTCAGGATCACAGAAATCATTAGACGCATCCATGCAACTTCAGCCTGTCTTCCACCCTTCCCAATAAGGGCCAACCTACTTAAAACCTGACTTATGGTGACTCTCCATAGGGACTCATGCAGCAGCTGTGAGGAAGGAGTGTGTGGAGGCACCTGCAATATCAGCCCAGGCTGGTGAAAATAGGCAGCACTAAAGAGGAGTATGGAACACATGTATCATGTCTCAAGAATGCCCTGATGGATTCTTGGCTTCTCAACATTAGAAGTACTCATGATAAACAGACACTGAAAACTAAAAGTCGAGGACATAAAGGATAACCTTCAGAATATCAAGCAAAATAAATTTTTAAAAACCACAAAGAGCAAGACGATTAGAAGTAGTGATAGAAACAGAGGACAAAGTAGAGACGAATTGCTAAATTAAATATAAAAGTATGCTAAGATATAACAGAAAGCAATGAACACTGTGTCCCAGAAAAATCTGATACAGAATAGTCAACACCAAGTGAAGTCTTAATGAAGTTACCAGGCTTCAAAGATAACAATAACTCTCCTGGACATTAAATAAATATTTTTAAAAGGTCCCAAAGTAGGGAGAGGGAAAATTTTTAAACTTTGGGTGGTTTCAGTCTACTCCAAGGCAATATTTAAGGATAGAATATTATTTTCAAAAATAACTATAAAACTTCACAAGAAAAAATAGTGTGACCTAGTAGTCTTAAACTGAACGAAATTGTTCTTCAGGTATAAAGGTGAGAGACCTAGCAAGATTTAAGAAACACAGTATTTATGAATGTTTTATGGAAAAATTGTCATTTATAAAATCTAAATAATTAAGAGATAAATCACGAAGTAAAGTTCAGAAATAATAAAGCCTTAGTAGAAGAGAATTAAGGCCAATTACCAGCTATAATTACAAAAAAAGATACAACGCTATAAATCTTAAAATGTACGGAAACACAACATGCCTAGCAATGACTGGGAGGTGGTAAGTATGGTGATGAGGCTGGGACAATGTTAATTGAACTGTCTCATTTTTGTTAAGAAATAAAGGGTTTTTGGTATAAAAACATGCATCAAAATCTATCCCCTAAAAATGAGAATAAAATATTTTCTAGGGTTCATACTACCCAATACCAAAAACAAAACCAAAAATGACCAACTAAGAGATCATAAATAAAACTCATTGATTTCCAAAAAGTTAAGGTCTGGTTTTAATGTCTCTTCGTATCTAGTTTTATTGGACTATGATAAAAAGACTAACAATAACGAAAACTAGATACACACACAAAAAAAACAAAAGAAACAAGAATCTTGATATTTCACACTTTTGTTAAATCACTATTGAGTCAAAGAAGAAAGCCTAAAACTTTAAATTGCAGAATACCTAGAAATTAGAAGCAACGAAAACAAGTCAGAACTATAAGATATAGCTAAAGCAGTGCTTAGAGAAAAATTAACTATAAGTACACATGAAGGAATCAAAGTAAATTAAACCAAAATAAGAAGTTAGGAGTTGAACAACCGATACGACTTAGAAGAGGAAATAAGAATTTAATAAAGATAAAAGCAAATTAATGCATTAGAAGACAGAGAAAAGTAGGAGTAATAAATAAATTCAAGAACTTAAACCTGTTACTTAACCATTCTGATGCATCTATAGTTTATTTCACGTGAAAAATGATGACAAACAAGATGTTCCCCAAAGTTCCGTTCAGGGCTACATTTCTCTGCCTTTGAAGCCATATTGTCTTTTTTACAGAATATCTACTAATTCCTTATTTCCAATAACATAACATTCAATTTAATCTGTTTGTGTTGCAAAGCCTCTCACCATGTTGCCCATGTTCTAAATCTACAAATTACTTGCCTCTACTTCTCAAACCAGTCCTTCAACTCGCCATAGCATGCTTTCATTCTCCTTTTGAAAATTAAAGTTTATTTAAATATAGCTTACATACAGTAAAATTCATCCTTTTTAGATCTACACCTTGATGAGTTTTTAATAAATATATGCAATCATATAACCATCCCCATAACTGAGCCATCATGACAAAAAATTTCCTTGTGCCCTTTATAGGTCACAACCATGCTCCAATTGCCAGCCCTTTGCAACCATTGATCTCATTTTTGTCCCTACAATTTTGTCTTCTCCAGAATGTCATACAAGCGGAGTTGTACAGTATGCGGTATTTTTTTTTTGGTCTGATTTCTTTTACCTAGCATAATGCTTTTGAGATTCACCCATATTGTTGCACATTTCAGTAGTTCATCTCTTTTTATTACTGAATAGCAGTTAATGGGCATCTGGGTGTTTCCAGGTTTGGGATATTATAAACAAAACTGCTATAAACATTTGTCTATATGTTTTGTGGACATATATTTTGATTTCTTGTGGGTAAATGTCTAGGAGTGGAATTGCTGAGTGGTATAGTTAATGTATGTTCAAACTTACAGAAAGTTGCTAAATGTTTCCCAAAGTGTCTGTACCGTTTTGCATCCTCCCCAGAAATGTATAAGAGTTCCGAAAGCTCCACATTCACACCAGCATGGGGCGTTGTCTTTTTCTTCCACTCCAGTAGGTGTGTACTGGTATTTCACTGTGGTTTTCAATTTGTATTTCCCTCATGACTGACAATGTTAAGCATGTTTTTATATACAATTTGCCATCAATATCTCTTCTGTAGTGAAATACCTGTTCAAATCTTTTGCCCATTTTATTTTATTGAGCTTCTTACTATTGAGTTGTAAGAGCTCTTTACATATTTTGATAGAAATCCTTTATCAAATATGTGTTAGTAAATATTTTCTTATAGTCTGTTGACTGGTTTTTTTTTCCCCCTTAAGAGCAGAAGTTATAAGTTAGATGAATTCCAATTTTTCAGTTTTTTTCTTTCATGTTTATGACATCATCTCATTTAAGAAATCTTTGCCTTGAAGTTTGTTTCAGTTTATATAATTAGTTCTATGATTTGTTTTCAGTTCATTTGTATATTAGTGAGGTACAAGTTAAGGTTAATTTTTTTGCATTTGGATATTTCACTTTTACAGCAGAACTTAATGAAAAACGTATCATTTCTATATTTGATTACCTTGGCAACTTTAGAAAAAATTAATTCACTCTTTTTGTATCACTTTCCTTCTGGGCTTTTTATTTCATTGATCTAAATATTCATCTTATACAGATGCCACACTATCTTTATTATTGCAGC
Organism: Equus caballus; assembly: GCF_041296265.1. Taxonomy (NCBI): domain Eukaryota; kingdom Metazoa; phylum Chordata; class Mammalia; order Perissodactyla; family Equidae; genus Equus; species Equus caballus. The sequence goes on along the minus strand of NC_091706.1, from coordinate 24,410,313 downwards.
TTTCTCTGAAGCCTTGGAATCAGGTAACATGAGTCATCCAAAATTGTTCTTTTGCTACACCTTTTGCTTTTTTATATAAATTTAGAAAAAGTTTGTCAATTTCTACTAAAAAGGCTGATAAACTGATTGAGATTGCACTGAATCTGTAGGTCAGTTAGGAGACAATTGGCATCTTAACAATATGAAGTCTTCCAAGCAATTATCATGGTATATTAGCCTATAATTTAGGTCTTCTCCAATTTCTCCAATCAATGTTTTATAGTTTTGCACACATATTTTAGTATATTTGTCTAAATGTATTTCATTTTTTGATGCTATTGTATATATAATATCAATCTAATGTCATGTGAAAAGTAAAGTTAATATTAATTTGCAATTGATCATTTCCAGTATATAGAAATATACTTCACTTCCCTATGTTGATCTTGTACCCTGCAATATTTCTAAAGGTTCCTATTAATTCTAACAGTTACATGTGAATTTGGGGACATTTTCTCTGTAGACAATTGTATCATCTGCAAATAGACAGTTTTATTTATTCAGTCCCAATATTGATTTCAGTTGTTTCTTTTTCTTACCTAACCTCACTGGTTAAGACTTCCAGTGCAATGTTGAACAGAGGTGTTGAAGGCTGACATCCTTGACTTGTTCCCAAGTTTTACCATGAAAACAAAAGTCTTTCACCATTAAGTATGATGTTAGTTGTTCGTTTTTCTAAGAGGCCCTTTATTGGCTAAGGAAGATCTTTTCTACTCCTAGTTTTCAGGAATGGATGACAGACTCTGTTAAATCCTTTCCTTGCATGTGCCAGGGTTCTCCAGAGAAACAGAACCAGTTGGATAGATATGTGGATGCATGTATCTATCCATTAGATGGAGATCAATCTATCATCTATGTATCTACCTATCTTGATTTGTTTTGTGGAATTGGCTCACGTGATTGTGGAGGTTGGAAACAGGGAAGAGTTGATTTGCATCTTACCTCTGAAGGCAGTCTGCTGGAAGAATCCCCTCTTCCTCATAGGGGAGGTGCGATGTCAGTCTTTTTTCTTTTAATACCTTCAACTGATTGCATGAGGGCCACACACATTATGGCATGCAATCGGCTTTACTCAAAGTCTGGTAATTTAAATATTAATCTCATCTAAAACATACCTTCACTGAAACGTTTGACGAAATATCTGGGTACCATAGCCTAGCTAAGTTGACAAATAAGATTGATCATCACAAAGCGTCTACTGACATGATCCTATGTGGTCTTCCTTTTTCTGTTTTATTCCTTATTTGTTGAATTGCTTTGACTGATTTTCAAATGTTGAACCATCACGGCATTTCTGCTATAAACCACACTTGGTCCTGGTGCAGCATCTTTCTTTTACATTGCTAGATTTGATTTGGTAATATTTTGAGTTTGTATTTGCATTCATGTTAGTTTCCTATTGCTACTGTAACAAATGACCACAAAGTTGGTGACTTAAAACAATGTGAAATTATTATTTTATCTTCTAGAGGTCAGAAGTCCAAAGCTGGTCTTACCAGACTGAAATCAAAGTGTCGGCACAGCTGCATTCCTTCTGCAGGAAGGAAGAGAAAGCCTGTTTTCTTGCCTTTTCTAGCTTCATGCATGTTTTCCAACCTTTTAATTGGACACTTTAACTTGTTAATTGTCGTTATTATTAAGTTACTTTCTGATCATTCTAACACGTGGCTCATCTCCAATTCTCATTCTGTTGACTGCTTTATCCCTTGAAAATAGATTCTTTTTCTTTGTTATTTTTTGCATCTTATAGTTTTTTTAAACTTCAAATATGGAAATTGTATGTAGATGAAACTAAGATACTGAGGTAAATAATTTTTAAACCTGGAAATGGGCATGCCTTTTTTTCTGCCCGGCTGTGAATGTGAAGATGTGGAGTCAATCGAGTTGGTAGGCGAGCTAAGTGAGCGGGGCGTGAGTTTCGTGGTGCCACCATTACTCTCAGTAGATAAGCTGCAAACTCCTTCAGTGTTTGCCTCACATTATAGTGCTTCCCATGGGGTCTGATGTGCTGCAGAGTATTTCACTATATTCTTGCTCCAGCCTCGTTTTTAGAAGTTTTTGCACAATTGTGCAAGAGAGGATTCTCTTTCCATGCTCTTGTCCAAGGGTCAGCAAACTTTTTCTGTAAGACAGTAAATAATTGACTTTTTGGGCTACATGTGGACTCTGTCTCATTTTCCTCTTCATTTTTATTTTACAATCCTTTAAAACTGTAATAACCATTCTTACCTCACAGACTTTGCAAAAACAGTTTGCTGGGTGGAATTGGCCCAGAGGCCACAGTTTGCCACCCCTCTCTCACTCCTTCCCCAGGGAGAGACATTAATTGCTTGTTACTCAGGGCTAGGCTCACAGGAGCGGGTAGGCTCTTGGTTTTCTTGTTCTAGTTTTAATATTAGGCAGGTCCTTGAGCCTGGGCCTTTGAGGGTGGGGCTTTCTCAGTGTTCTTGTCTCTTGATCCCCAAAGCAGCCAAATTCTACCTTGTATCTCTAGAGGTTCTCGCAGGAGAAAGTTGTAATTCCTTCCCTTAGTGCTAGAAGAAATCTGCCCTGTATTGTTGAAGTATTATTGGTCCAAGAGTTTTCTTGCCTCTCCCTCAGAAGCAGAAGGCTTTTACGGAAAGCAATAGATCTTTGTTTGATTTCTGGGGCAAGATGTAGGCTTCTCTAGTCCTCCCCAAAAGACAAAGATATTTTGCTTCTACTCCTCCCATAAGGCTCTGGGTTTTCTGCCTCTTTCCCAGAGGCATAAGTCTTTCGCTTCTTACAAGATGATGATCCTAGGACATCACCTCTACCCCAGTGACAGGCGATCACTTTCTTTATGTACAGGCCACTGAGCAGGGTCTTGCCCATCTCCAGCTCAGCCTCTGGTATTTCTCCAGAGCACTCTGTGGAGGCCCCTGAAGGACAGCGTTTGAGTGACTGTGTGTTTGGAGCTCCCAGGTACTAAACTGACACGCTAGGCCTTTAACAATGCATTAATATTTTAGCTAACTTCTTCTCACCCACCTCTACGGCAGCCACCTCTTCCTCTGTTATTCTGAAGGTGAAATGGTTCATGTTTACCATCTGTCTCAGAAGAACTTGTACCTCTTTGGAATTCAGTTCCCTTCACTGTGTTATGACCTCAGGTCTCTGATGGCTTCAAAAAAAGTGACAATTTCTTAGGTTATCTGGCTCTGTCTCATTGTTAGGGTAAGAGCGATTTACTCCTGTGGCTTTCTACATCCTGAGCAGAAGCATCCATCTTGCTTCCCTCCCATGGGAGGAATGACTCAATAAATATTTAGCGATGGATTCATAATTTAAGAACTTGCAGAATTTAAGCTGTGTTCCTTTATGCTACTCTATTTCATATTTTTAAAATTGTTTTGTGATATATGGATCTTCTGCACACAGAGTATGGACTTTTGAATATCCATCACCCTACACATCCAGACAGAATAACACTTAAGTAGGGAAAAAAGGTCAATTCTATTTGTTTTATGACTCAGCAGTTTCTGGGGGGAAGAAGATGATCTGGTAAATTTGTTTAATGGAGGTACAAATATTCTATTCTTTTTACTCATGCTGATTACAACAGGAATGCTGTGGAATAATCCAGTATCTTATTTAATAGTAATTTATTATTATTACTCATTCCTGTTACAAACATTTGCTTATTTGCTATAATACGCACTGCTAACTATTCTGAAGCAGGCATTGAAAAACTACAGTCCAAGGGCCAAATCTGGCCCACAACTTGTTTTTGTACAACTCACAAGCTAAGAATGTCTTTTACATTTTTAAGTGTTGTAAAAAACTGGAGTTTGGGGACAGAGACCAGAAGGGAGCCCAAACTCCAGTTTAGAACTCATAAAAGAACTTCAGTTTAACCTTTAGGTGTTCTCAATAAAGAGTACTGATGACGTGAAACTGAATGGTCCTTCTTAAATGGGGGCTTGTGTATCCCCTGGGGTCACTCTCAGGCATACAACCTGTAGAAGAAGCATGGTGTATGTACCTAGAACATTAATTTTACTGCAAAATTGGGGCAAAGGCTTTTTTGGTTTTATTGTTGTATTGTTAACGTTTTTGAGAGGTTGGTCACATACATACACAAGCATCAGCAGAATGTGTATTCCATGTCAGCTAATCTTTGGCTTTTTTGTGAAAGCCCAAAGAACAGAATGTTTTAGTGTGCTGGGACTAAATAGGAAAGCTAGTATTTTTGTGATAATTAGAAACCCAGCATGCCATTTACATCGTGAGCTGGGAATGCTGCTGTGACAAGACCTGACTTTGCTAATGTCACTGGCCCTCAAGGCCAATTCTTATCTGTCCAATTAAGTTGCAACATGGACATTTGAAAGGAATTCTTATTGGCAGCCCATTTAAGCTTCCCTTTTATTTTATAGACTAATGTGATAACCTATAAACTGCTGTTTTGCTTTTTTGCTTTTGTTTACACACTTTCACAGAATCATTGGCTCTTCCTGCCATGACTACATTCAATGGAATGTTTTAAGTAGTGAGGATGAATTTCATGAGTTTAAAAAGCTCCTCCAAGGTACTTCCCTTTTATATTCACCTCTGTTTCCTTAGCTGTTAAAGACCTCATCCTCCATTTTCAGAAGGTTTATAAATTACCTGAGCTGCTGAAAAAGAGGGGTGCTGAAGATGTAGCCACAGGAACAGAGTAATTAGGACTCGGTAAAGTTTTAGAGGAGGTGAGCTGTCCTCTCTTGGATGGTCCATTAACGATGCAGTAGCTGCTATGAATGAAAAGTGCACAGCCCACAGGCCAAAACCAGTGACTTCCTCAAAGGGCCGTGGATGATCTATTGAAATTGGGGCCCTTATCAATGGCTTCTTGGAGCTGAATATTGGTGAGTTTCCTAGTGCTGACCTTAAATCTGTCCACATGGTTCCCCATGGGGTGAACTTCTCTCACCTTTGACTTGTCCTTTTCCCTTCAGCCCAATCGCTCCCAGGCCATATGACCTTCTACGGTAGAGAGAATCTTTGGTCTTTCTTTCTTTCTTCCTAATTCTGCTGACATGGATCTAATAGTTGCATCTTTGAGCTCTCCTTTAAATTCTCAGAATCCTGGTCAGGATGTCAAAAAAATGAAGACTAAGAGGTCTTTTAAACACTATTATTAAAAAAAATACTGGGGGCTTGCCCTGTTAAGTGTGCTCTGCTTCAGTGGCCTGGGTTCTATTCCCAGGCACAGACTTATACCACTCGTCAGTGGCCATGCTGTGGTGGTGACCCACATACAAAATAGAGGAAGACTGGCACAGATGTTAGTTCAGGGCCAATCTTCCTCAGCAAAAACAAACAAACCAACCAACAAACAAACAAAAAACAAACAAAAAAAACTTACTTCTCCTGGAGAGAATGTGGAATGTCTCTCACTAACAAGGAAAGTCACAAACAATCAAGTCAGAATTAAAAAAGCACAAAGTGAAATGTTTCAATCTTTGACCTGGATAGATTTACACAAACAAAATTTAATTTAACTATAATTTCCACCACCATGAGTGCCACAATATCACAAAATAACCAAAAATGTTCATTTCTATTATTGTATTGTCATTCTTGGTTTATCCTTTAAAGGTAGTAATTTTTAATTATATTTTGAGATGCGTATATGGATTATTGGCTTAAACAGAAAATTTTAAGCAGAAGCTTTGAAACTTGTGAATTTATATAAGAGTATTTTAAAAAATTAGAGAAATCTAATGAAAATTGTTTCAGACATGGTGTTTTTCGAGAGATTCACAATAAACATGACATTTAATAAAATTATAACACGACCCTGTAAGTGACAAACATCAGCAAAATAAAATCTATTTTGATATTTATTTAAAATGTGAGTTTTCACTGCAGAAGAACAACAAGCCTAAAACCTGGGAAACTTTTTGCTAGAAAACTTCGAGACAAATGATCTGACATTATCATTTTTGAAGCATCATTTAAAACCTAACACAATTTGAAGAATGATCACTAGAAATTTTTCCAAATAAAAGAAGCAGAAGACTTTCTTAGGAGCAATTCAGCAAAAATACAAATAAGCAAATAAAATATCTTTCAAAGTTAACTTCAAGGTCATTTTCAAAAATGCTTTAAAAGATGAAGCTCATGTAATGAGAATATTTGATAGAGCGCATGCTGTAGGCATGGCTAAATCTATTTTGGATCAAAAAGAGGCAGCCAAGCTGAAAAAAAGGTGCCCACGTCAAACCTGGGGAGTAGTAACCTGCATCAAGGACATCACTCATTGTGAATGACCCGGCAGCCACTGCATCATTTACCAAGAATACTCACGTCAAACAATATGCCTCCTGATTTCTTCTATGTGCTCAATGGGGTGGCAAAAATGGAAACTTTTACTTAAAAAGAGAAAAAAGCCCAGAGATTTGAATATCTTTTTAAAAAAACAATAGGAAGTGACTTTGCAAAACTTACTACACAAATGGACTCTAGCTTAATCTGGAAATTGCAACCCACATGGGCAGCGAGAAGACTGTAGTGTACCAACTGGCTTCAGTGGTTATTTCCCTCACAGAGAAGGGGAATGAAGATTTCCAGTGAAGGGTGAATCTTTGGTAAAATGAATTAATTCTTTTTTGTCTTCGGTGGTAAACGATGTTTAACAAAATTAACTTATCTAGAAGACATTTTTTCAAGGCTAAATAATCTCAATCAAAAATTGCAAGAAGACACTCTCAAGGTTGCTACTGCATATGACAAGATGACTGCAATTAAAATAAATGTTGAGAGCCGAAATAGGAGAACTGCTGTGCAAATGATGAGGCATTTGAGCATTTTAGTTCAATTAAAAGTAATGATGTTTACAATGTCTTTGTTAAAGATAAGAATAACATCATCATTCATCTTTCTTCACTGAAAAGAATCCTTTGATAAGCACATGCCAGAGAGAGTAAAAGAACGCCCAGTGGAGCAGAGAACTTTCAGCCCCATCATATGTCTCAAATGTACAAACAATTCATAAAATTTCCAATAACAATGGTGTGTGAATACAATATCACAAGATGTCTCTTTGGTAACATTTTGGGCATTTTTATTCAGTGATTATTAAAGCATAACTTATAAATCACTAAAAGAATAGGGTTGTCATCTGGTCCACGTATGTATATCCATACATAGATGTTTTATTAGAACACCAAGAAGTATTTCCAGGTCATGGAAGCTTCCTCATTTTAGTCCATTTCATTTTTAAAATTCATAAACTCAGCGCAATAGTATCCTATCCAACAACCAAGAAATATAGAGAACAATTTTTCTGAGTGTAAGCAATGACATTTAAACATATAAATAAATTATACTAAAGCAAGTACAAATATATTATCGAGTAGAATGCAAAATTTGAAAGAATCATTTAGATAAAATACGAGAGCTATTCTCTTCCATGAGTCATCCAGAACATCCGGGACATATTTCCCTCTTATTTTAGGGCTACTTTGTAGAAAATCTTGGGAAGGCTGGCATTACTTAACCATCTGTGCAATGTGTGTTTTCCATGTATTTCCATGGGAGTGACCAGTGTTCTCTCAGTCAGTCTCCCCTGTGAACAGCAGTTTTGAATGAGATGTTGATGTTTAGAAAAATCAATATTAGTTTTAAATGAATCTTGGAAGTCAAAAGTTAATGAATAAAAGAACAGCATTTTGGATGTAGCCCAGTTTTGTTTAAAGCATAAATGTTGGATATCGTTTAGGGAGAAAATCGTAGTTCGGCGCTCGCTAAATGAATGAATATGGCCAAGTTAGGTAACCTGTCTGTGATTCTATGGCCTCATACCTCAGATGAGAAGAAGCAATCACCCCCATGTGGTTGATTTTTCGAGATTGTCAATGCAGATAGAGGGAGTAAGTTCATCGCAGAGTTGCAAGCACTCCAAAAGGAGGCGAGTTTGAGAAATTTGAGGTTAATGGGCCAGGCTGACATTAGTAAAATAGAAATGGGCTTCAAGAGGGTCATCAAACATGAAGAGGCTGTGACATAAGAGGGAACTGGATGCATGCAATAAATGTTAAATTAGTAATCATTGGGAAAAGTATCTATGGAGATGACAGCTGTGGAAAATTCAGAATCAATAAAAGCAGGGACAGTCCAATGGCTGGCATTTTACACATTTTCTTCTGTGTGACGTGGGGTCTTGTCTTGCCCATTTGGGGTCCTGTCTTGGAGAAACTTGAGAAACTCAAAAAAGAGAAAAAACAATGATCAGGGTAATATAAGACATGTCTATGAGGACCAATGAAAAGTACCAGAGTTGGTAAGTATGGATAAAAACGGAACAACTATTATCTTCAAGCATTTCAATGGTTGTATAGGGATTTGCCAACCGGTTGATCTTAATATTCATAGAAGACTCAAAAGGTGGAATGTACTTAAATAAATTTAGAGACATTTTTGTCAATAAAAAAGAGAACATTATGATCAAGGTTTGCAATGATCTCTGAAGACATACTGTGGGAACTTTGTCTCTGATATCAAAGCAGTGGTCAAACATCTTCCTGAGATGGTACATTAGTTTGCTAGGTCTGCCAAAAGCAAATACCACAGACTGGTGGCTTACACAACAGAAATGTATTTCTCACAGTTCTGGAGGCTAGAAGTCTAGGACCAAGGTGTTGACAGGTTTGGTTTCTTCTGAAGCCTCTCTCCTTGGCTTGCAGATGGCCGTCTTCTTGCGGTGTCCTCATATGGCATTCTCTCTGTGCACTCTCCCTGGAGGAGGCTCTCTGTGGGTCCAGATTTCCTCTTCTTATAAAGACACTGGTCAAAATGGATTAGGGCCCATCCTAAGGGCCTCGCGTTAACTTAATCACCTCTTTAAAGACTCTATCTCCAAATATAGCCACATTCTGAGGTACTAGGGGTTAGGCTTCAACACATGAATTTTGGGGGCACAATTCAGCCCATAACAGATGGCTTAACCTTGAAAGTAACCACTAGTCACCATAGACCGCTTATACAATCCTCATCCCCTCCCCCCAACACACAGGCACATATCCCATGTTTTCAAAATTTTAACTCACCAAACCACATACTTTAAAATCTAATTACTTTTTTTTTACCAGATTTTAAATTAAGACCATTATTACCTACATATCAGAGTTTCTTAACATGATGAGAAAAGAGTGTTTTTACAGTTAGTACATGTATATTTGTACCCACACAAAGAAACTTGACATTTCAGTTCTGAGAGCAAACACATCGTTTCGGTTCAGTTTCAAAAATACTGAAAATTTCTTATGAATTTCTGCTTTGGAGAAACTAGGTTGGGAGCCACTATTTTGGTTATTAATTTTTCTAAAAGAAAATCTTTGGTGAGGTTACTTTCCACTGTCTTTCAACTTTGCAGTTCTATGATAGCACTTAGCGTTGGCCTTTGGAAAATAGCTGGCCCACTCAGCAGAAGGCTCACCAGTGATGTGGTGGACACGTGTGGACCCCAGGGGCCTATTCTTCTGTTTTAGAAGAACATTCCATTCTTGGGTGGAGAGTTCATTTCCCCCCAGGCACACACAGTTCAGTGGAATTATCAATCAGGGTGATCTGATCTCCCTGCTAAAGAGGGAGGCACTTGGACTAAGCTGAGCCAACTGAACATTCTCTCTCCAGAATATGCCTCTTAACCAAAGTAAGAAAATACTAACAACATTGGAATGTGTTCACCCAGAGAGCCGTCGCCTGCTACGAAGAGCTCAGACTGTCGGGTGCTTGTCCTTGGCAAGCTTGGTTTTTCATCCTTTCATTCAGATCTGGGAGCACTCCTACGAGCTAATAGCAAAGACCTTTTTTTATGTAAGTTATCCAGAGTTCGTTTCTGTTAGCAGCAAGAGAAAAGGTAAATCCTGATAATACCAACAAAACTAATAAGATTTCCAGACAATTATATATCTATATATCTATCTATATATTATAATCTATCTATATATTATAATCTATATATAATCTATCTATCTATCTATCTATCTATATATAATCTATATGTATATATGCTCTCCTACTGCCTCTTTCAATAAACGTCACCTCCATGATGCCAGCTGAGAATGGAAACACCTTTGCAAAGCTAAGGAACTTCCCAGCGTGAGGCCATAGCATGGAGGTTTGGCTACATAAGGCTATGTCTTCCTCCATCTGAGAATTGGCCAAACATTCAGTACTACAGTCCTCAGATGTGGTTACATACCCAACTAAGTTATGAGGAAAACCTAGTTTATTCATATTTGCATGTATATATGTCTTTAATCTATTTGGAGACGTTTGGTCCTTCTTATGTCTGTTTAAGTCTCAAAGTGTGGTCCCAGGACCAGCGGCGTGAGTATCACCCGGGAACCTGTTAAAAAAGCAGATTCTCAGTCTCTCCTTCCAGACCTACTCTATCAGAAACCCTGGGGCTGGGACCAGCAAGCTGTGTTTTAATAAGCCCTCCAGGTGATTCTGATGCTCATTGAAGTTTAAGTACCTTTGTGCTAGGTAAAGGCTCAAACTGGAGTGGGATTGCTCACCGGGGTAACAGACCTGACATTTCCCTCGATGACAGAAAGTAAATAATCCTTAAAGGCTTCCCTCTAGGGTCTTGCCCTAGTTGGGCTGAAGCCCTCCTCCTTCCGCTACCCCAGCCCTTCTTAGCCTGTTGCCTCAAGAAAGAGAGAAATGGTCCTTAAAGAAAAGCAGGAGGTCTGAAAATAGAGCAGGACAGTTATTTATGTGAAGCCTGCAACCCCATTTCCTAAAATTTGATTGTTTTATTTGCCCCAGAGGCACTACTTCTCACACTTTGGGCTCCTCTCTTTAAAAGGAATCTCAACTAATCATTTTCTTGTGCTTCAATGCACTACTGTCCCAAGTAGTCTTTCTAAATTGAGTGAAAATTAAACCTAATGCACACAGTTCCATAATAACATTTCTTTTAATGAGACCCATCTTCTAATGGAAAAGACTGCCCTACTAAATTAAAAGTAGAGAAATACAGGGGCAGGCCCGGTGGCATAGTGGTTGATTTCACGTGCTCCACTTCGGTGGCCCAGGGTTCACAGGTTCGGATCCCAGGTGTGGACCTAGCACTGCTCATTAAGCCATGCTGTGGCGGCATCCCACATAAAAAAGGGGGAGATTGGCACTGATGTTAGCTCAGCGACAATCTTCCTCAAGCAAAAAGAGGGAGATTGGCAATAGATGTTATCTCAGGGTCAATCTTACTCACACACACACATAAAAAGTAGAGAAATATATAAAACACATAACCCAACGCATGAAACCAAAAACCTAATTTATCCATTCATTTCAATAGACAATGTGATGAAGCGTAACAAGAACATGATAAAATGAAGTTGAGTTCTTGCTTTCTCTGCCATTTCCCCTTTCCTGCTTTGAAAAGGTCAACTTGAGAAAAACTTGACCTTAACCTCTACTTCCCAGTAAAACAAAACCAGTGAAAGCAAATATTTTCCATGTCCTACTAATCTGAAAATCTAATTGTAAATTAAAAAAGAAAAAACTGCTTCAGTAAATGAAATCTTTTTTAATTCAAATGCCTTTAACTTTTTTAACAATTATTTTTAGCAAGGCTGGGATGAATTCCAAGTAATTTCAAAATTGCTATCAGAATAGTACTTTAGTTATAGTTATAAAAAACCAAGTACCTAATCTGCAGTGTTTTATGAGGTTATTAATTTGAATTATGGAATTCTAATAGCCTAGGAGCTTGTCCATAAACCACTGCTCTCCTCCGGCAGGATGGAAAAGAACACAAAGGATTCCCACCAGGAAGCTTGGAAGCTTGTCAGAACCTACAAAGGTTTCTCAAACTTCATGGTTTCTTTCAAGGCTTTGGATATTTTGCAAAACTTCTGATCAAAATGTAACCATGACCTCAGAGGTGTGTGTGTGTGTGTGTTTAGCTTTTTCTTGGCACGCCTTATGCACATTGAAATGCTGACAGTGCAAGAGGCCAGAACATGTCAACTCCTCCAGTAACTGAGGTGTGCTTGTTTTATGGTAATTAACTAACTGGAAACTATTTGACGTGTGCGTGTGTGTGTTTGCAGGCGTGCATGTGTCTACTTCTACGCGTGTGAGAGCATACAGGTATATAAGCACTCACTTTGTATGTGTATAATTAAACACTCTTGGAGTCTCCAATTTTTATCGAGCCCTACCAAAATGTAAATTGGCTCCAATTTATTTATTGGTGTATAATACATTGAGGTCACAAATCCTGTTTTGGGAGAGAAGATTTTTCTGAATAATTTATTTTCTTCATCATTTTTCAGTTTTTTAAACAACATCTGCTTTCTGAAGTTTTCATGATCCAGATAAAAATCTCTCTATTCCATTCATCATATCATTCAGTTGACCTACATGCAATTTGGACTGTGTACTGTGAATAAGAAGATTGATTTTGGACTTGTTTCCATAAGACTACATAAGGTCCGACTACAAACCACACAAAATAAATACAAATTAGTAGGGTAACATAAAAGTAGTAGTGGTAGTTTTTAAATGTCTGCATGGGCAGAGGAAATTTGCCCATAGCCAAAGCTAAACAAAAAAAGAAGAAGAAAAAAAGAAAACAACTTGGAATGAGACAGTTTCATAAACTTCTTAAGCAAACACCCCTCTTCCAGGAGTTTGTATCCGGAGTCTGTTTCCTGTTGGAATCTTGAAGTACATTGCAAATACTAATGAACAAATCTATACGGTGCTCCTGGTCTGGTTAAAAAGAAAATTGTGGATCTCAGTAGTTCATGGAGTTTTCGGGATGGGCACTTCAGTAATAAGGTTGTTCAGACCAACAATGTATTGAAAAGAAAGCAATCTTTCTTCAGGCCTCTGTGCAGGTCAGTGACTCTGTTGGACTAATCACCATCTTCCAGACGGAGAGACCAATCATTCAGCCACAGTGTTTCTTAATTGGCTTGATTTGGTTTTGGTGTTGAAGTAGTTTTCCTCCAGTGAGTGGGTGGCTCAGTGAGAATCCCAAAAGAAAACAGCTTCAAAAAGAGCTTTTGGTACTTAGAGGTTTTGGAAAAATGACGAGAAGGAGTGTTTTCCTGGAGTAAATATTATTCCTTGGAACAAATCAAGGTATTGACTCTAACAACAACAACAAAAGTTAAGAAAAATTCTGTACAGCAGCAACTGGGATAACTTCTGAGAAATTACTTTCTAGTGACTTAAAACAGTAAATATTCAACCTGATTTATAGCTGTTTTTTCTTTTGACTGAAAATGTTCAATGTATGTGGCTTGAATACATGTACTTGTCTCAAACGTTCTACCACACACATTTCCACCTACTGCAAAGGCAAACACATTTTGACTAATGTTATTGCTTATGAAAATTTTCCCTGTGACTTGAAATCCTAACTGTGTTTTCTTTTAAACATTCACATTTATAAATGGGCAATTGTTAAACCACTTGCTATTTCTCTTAGAGTTACCATGATAAAGTAAGTAATCGAACCTTTCAGATACTATGAATTTTGCATTTTCTATTTGAGAACAGCACTTCAGAAGAAAAGCATCCTTGAGAGTGGGAAAATTTTAAGAATGATTCTTAGGTGCCAAGGCCTCTTATTAACATTTATCCAACGAGGGTGTTTCAAGTTGTCTGAAGTTGTGTTTCATACAAAAAAGCAACTTAGGTAAAACTTGTCTGCTGTTATATTTTAAGACCATTGGCAAAATGCACGCTCATTTAGCTGTACTTAGGGACTCACACAAACAGAGTAAAAATACACCAGCCTATTATTCTAGTGTTGCAGATGTCAAAGTACTTCCTTAGAAGTGAGTAAGACATTATTCTCAAAAATCATTTTTATATGTGGTGTTTAGGACCACTTTATATGGAATGTGAAGTGTTTTATGAGTAAGTCCCACTCCAGATGTGGGAGATGAATCCCAGAGGAGGTGAGCAAATCTCTGTCTCTGATTCAGGCTTGGAGCCAATGCTAAACTATTCTCCAACCAAGCACAGCCTCAACAGGTTTTGCAGATCCCCGTGGTACCTATTACCTGCCATGCCGGGGTGTTGTAAAGTGCCTGGATGGAGGTATCTGGCCAATGTTGGATATATGAGGATAAGCCGGATGCTGCTAGATGCCCCGATGGGGGCCTGAGATCAGCTTTGGAAGCCTTGTAACAATAGCATTCTGATGAGACTTTCTCCCCAATATCAAAGCCAACTGTTATAAAGGAAGGAGGCATGGGGGGGATGGGCCATGATGGGAAAACCTAGAGTTCCAGTTATGACTATGCCATGTATTGATTGTATGACTTTGGGAGTGTAGCTAAATTTTTCTGAGTATCACACAATTCTGAGCAAAACGTTTGTGCTGGTTAATACACTATGTCTCTCAGCTCTGATTTAGCCTCTATGCTCTGCTTTGTATGGCTGGAGCTAGAGCTCTGCCAACTATGTTCCTCTGTTCCCCGCTAAGCTTCTTAAGTTATCCAGAAGAAGGGGAAGGGGAGGGGAAAGACCTTCCTTCTTCCCCTTTGCTTGCAATTCTTATTGACTCTTTCTCCAGGGGCAACAGTTGGCCCCAGTTTTCAGCTCCTATTGGCACTCACAGAATGAGGCTCATGCTCCTTCACAGTATCAGCATCAGACAGGCAGTGATTCCTCCTTGGAAGTGCTATCAGAAGATCATGCAATTTTTCTCCTTAATAATCTATTTACAATAATCAAGGATAAGCCCTTCCCATCCCATCAATGAACCCTGATTGTCCTTAATACCAAAGTCAAGACTCTTTATTCTCTCATCCCTTTCTAACATTATCTCATATTATTCAAAAGTTATCACCATGCCCATATCATTATTCACGCCATGTCCACTTTTATTTCACACTTTTGCTCCTGCTCTTCCCTCTCTTCTGAAATACTTTCCCCTTTCTTATCTTTCTTTTTAATCCTTCAAGACTCAGCTGAGACATTCTCCCAGTCCACCGAGATATCTCCCGCCAATTCCTCATATCAATTGTAGTTTCCTGAACTATAGCAATTAATTACTCTCTGACTACAAATCTTATCAGCTCATTTAAATTAGAAAAAACCCCACAACTTTATGGTACAGACCATGTTTTTTAATCACAAATCAAGACCACCTAGAGGGCTTGAAATAAATATTTGCTGGCTGATTGGCCAGCCCTTAATATTTTTATGATGGAACTGTGTCACTTGAGACTTCCATTTTCTCTGAAACCAAGGCTGAAGCACCAAAATAAATATATATATATATGATATATTTCTGGAAATTTATCAATGTAGATGATTATAATAAAAGTTTTAGAATTTTCCCTAATTACAAACTTAGTAGGGATAACGAACCTTTGAAACAGTACTGGAATCAAACGTCATACTTTTCCTTTCTGTACCCTAGATAGCCAACTCCCCCTACACAGATGCATTAAAATATTTGCAATATAACCACAATCCTAATGAAAATAACAGACTTTTTGACTGGAAGAATTGGAATACTGGATCATGTATTGTTTTATTCATGAAATGAGTAGTGTAATGCAAGTAGGCACAATTCCCCATACTCTTTCACAGACACTAAATTTGTGAAATGAAGACTCAATCTCTTTGCTTGTCAATTCTCAGTCATTATGATTATAGACTGAGTGGATGACCTAAGTCATTGCCTCAGAATAGTTAGTGAATCCAGATATGGTTACTTCCTCTGAAATATGCGCAGGAAAGAGTGACTGCACAGTGGGAACCATCTGAGCCTGAAATGGACCAACTCTGAATGCAAAAGACCCTAAGCATCTCACGATCAATCCTTCAAGTTAATCAATTACTTAACATAATTATGTCCTATGCCAATGACCCTTTAAGTGTATAAACAACTTGAAAGCACAAGCAGGATAAAGAAATAAATGAAAACATAATGTCTGCATTCACCTTGACTGTGAGAACACCTAGAAAGCCTTGAATATGATAAAGATTTATGATAACCCCCTGGTTTCCTAGCCCTATAGTACACAAGTACTGTCCCTTATTCTTAACCCACAGGTGAGTTATAAAATCAGAGAGTTATGATGGTAGGAACTTGGCTTTCATATAAGCAGGATTTCTTATGAGCAGGATGGAGAGGGTAAAATGAGATTCAGACCTTTGATACATTCTATTCATTTGAAAGGACACCTTTATTGATTTATTTTCTACAGTGTACTTGGAACTACAGTACTGTGCTTAAAATCAAGTTTCCTAGCAATTCTTTACATCTCTTCTCCATTACAAGGGGATAATGCTTTCAAAGAAAAGACTTACCCTTTCTTAATGATGATGAGTCCAGTAAACAAAAGTATGCAAAATGCAAACCAACCGATGAACCAGACAAAGGGGTACTTGTAATTTTCATTCTCACAAAGTATCTTCAACAATGCTTCCGCAGTCAACAAAATTTAAAGAGGCAGGTGCAGAATGAACTTTCTAGGCTGAATCTTTAAAATACATATATAAATTATGGTTTATTATCAAAGAAATTTCATTGATCAGCTTTGACATTTAAAAGCTGGAAAATAAGTTTGTAAAATTGTGTGTGAAGATTTGGTAGGGTGACTGTCTTCAGAGCAGTACGTCACTTTTGTAGGAAACAACTGAGTTGAAATTTCAAAATATTTGCATGCTGTTAGAAATTCATAACCTTCTAAATTTAAGTTGGTTTGAAAACTTGGCTTGAGTGAATCTCCTAATTTTGTGAAAATTAAAAAAACATTAAAGCTGCTAAGTTTTAGAGTTCCTTTTTCTCTTGGAATAAACTGATGGTTCTATGACTCACTCAATTTCAGTTTGCTCCCAACACCCAAATCAAATATTGATAATTCTAATATGCTCAGGTTCATGTGTATTAGTTTTTCATTGCTGCTTTAACAAATCACCACAAACTTAGTGGCTTAAAAATATACAAATTTATTATCTTACGGTTCCAGAGGTGGGAGGTAAAAAATGGTTCTTATGGGATAAAATCAGGTGTCAGCAGCGCTGCATTCATTTTGAAAGCTCTAGGGAAAAATACATTTCCTTCCCATTCCCAGCTTCCAGAGGCTGCCCACATTCTTTGGCTCATGGCCCCCTTCCTCCATCTTCAAATGAGCAACAGCAAGTCGAGTGTTTCTTACGCCACATCAATTCAAACCTTCTTCCACAGTCACATTTCCCTCTGACTCTCTCGTGAGTCTTTCCTCCACTTTTAAGGACTTTTGTGAGTATATTGGGCCAGCCCGGATAGCCCAGGATAATCTCCCCATCTCGATGTCCTTAACATAATCACATTTGCCAAATCCCCTTTTCTGTGTACAGTGACATATTCACAGGTTCCAGCTATTTTACTTTGCTTTCTACTTTTTGGAGAAATTCTTGGGAGATATTCACTTAATTCGGCATCTGATAGGTATACAGTCTGCCAGTCACAACACTTGAACTTGTCATTATACTCCTAACATTTTCTCAGCTACCTTTAAAACTAATAATCAAGTTAACAGAAGCATTAAGTTTCAATGGCAGATTGGAGGTGCATTGTTTTACATGAGATAAAGATACTCTATAACCAGGTAACCAGCTGCCATCAAGCTACTCTATTATCTTGGCTGATAGAAGCAGAAGAAAAACTTTTTAAATTATCTAGTGTATTTATCATTTTGAAATTGTATTTCTATTTTCTTCATGATATATCTCTTCTAGTCCCTAGAAAACTATAAATAAGTAGTATTTATTAAATGATTGAATCACGTATAAATAAGCATAGAGACCACCAGAGTAAGCTGGCTGATGGTATCTTTTCTCATGATCATTCAAAATAAAAGTATCTGTATGCGTTATTTAATTATGATCACCCAATGCTTTAAGATTCCTTCCAGAAGACAAAAATTCAAGCGTGATCATCTTCTCTTTCAAAACCCTATCATACTGCTCCTTAAGGAGACAACACCATAATATAATAGTTCACATGGAAAGATGAATCTTCAAGAACGTATGTTCAATATTGCTAGCACCCAGTGCCACTAAGTCTCAGACCACCCAGTGATGGGGAGGCTGTTAGCACAATGCGCAACACAACAGGCAGTTATCTCTCTAACTTCCAGGTCAGCGCCAAAGGGAGTGAAAGAAGGGAAACAAGATTCCTCACAGAAGTGAGTCCAAGAGACTCTGGGATTCTGCTCAAGGTCAGAGGAGGACTCTTTGCTGGTAGAAATGCTTCTATTAAAAATATCCACGCTAGAACCCTAGGCCATTTTGACTTAAACACTCCATTTCAGTTGGAAAAATGGCTACTGATTCACACAGCTTCTGATGCCTAGGAGATATTTAGTAGTTAGAATACGTGGTTTAGGCCTTTTATTTTATTATATTTTTAAAGATCTATTGTCAGAGCTAAATAATTCTGTGTCCTCAGAAAACTCCTTGATTCTCTGTTCAGCCACCAATAATACAGAATCAATTAAGTTCTACAACAGAACAGCAAAGAGTTGTCTGATAGGCACCATGCTAAGCAATGACTAATGGACAGACAATTGTGCCAGGAGCACACAGAGAGCCAGGCACTTTTTTAGAGAAATTCTTTTACAAAATATAATTCAAATACTTTAAATATGCAAGGCCTCCTTGCTACCAAGCATTTTCAGCAACAACTTCAACATGAGAAGTTATTGTATCATCTCAAAGAGATTTTCTACAATTAGTTAAATGTATTACCTTGAATATTCAATTTTTTCTTATCCCCAATTTAATGAGCCAAAAAATGTGGGCAGCCTTTAGAAGCTGAAAAAGGCAAGGAACTGAATTCTTCCCTCAAACCTCCACAAGATCCTGCTGGTACCTTGGTTTTAGCTACGTGTGACCCACTTCAGACATCTAAACTTTAGAACTGTAAGACAATACACTATTGTTATTTTAAGCCACAAAGATTGTAGTAATTTATTCCAGCAGCAATAGGAAACTAATATAATGGGCAAACTGTTCTTTTAGCAAATTATATTCTAATATAATTCTAAGAATTCTCCACTGATATTACGCTACAAGGTCTGCCCTTCTATTTCTCAATGAAATAAGCTGTCACATTTTTCCTACAAAGAAGCAGAAAAGGAGTAGGGCATCAATGTGGAGTGCTCACAAGAACCACGGATGTGATTCATTTGAAAACACTCCCCTTTTTCTATTCGTAATAGCATCAGGCAGGCCACAGCAAAACCTTTCTCACTCCCCAAGAAGCCATTGTTTTAATCCTTAGGATCCAGTATCCCATTGGATCTCAATAGTCTTCACAGCTTTGCAATTAATCTGCTAAATTTCAGTGGGAACAGTAGCAAACTCACTGAGTGTCACTGCAAAGACATTACAGCAGCACACGGCAGGAAAGTCTCACGTGACTGCAACTGTACTACTCTCACCAGATACAGCCTGATGTGTGTGATAATGTTGCATGAAACATGGTAATTACTAAAACTAAATTATACTTAACTAAATGCACATCTGCATTTGATGATGAAAGAAATTTAATTCAAAGCAAAAACTCTAATGCAACTTCTGCTTCATTATTAATTTACAAGGACTCATAAACATTTGTGCTTTAAATAGGCACATAAATTTAAGTGTATATATGTGTATATATGTGGGTGTATGGAGATATATTTGTAGTGAGAGAGGTCTCTAGATTGTAATGATTTGGGAGGATGCTTCTGTTCAACTAACACCCCTTAAAGGTTCATCTTTCATACATGTTTCTCTTTGGAGAACGAGCACTTCTATTGAAATTATTTTTCTTGTGTCTATCCCTCCTGTCATACTATAAAATGCCTAAAGACAAAGATCATGTCCCATTTATCTTATTTGTCATGGTGCCTATTTATCTTATTTGTCATGGTCAAGAACTATTGGATGAGGTTATAGAACTTCCACACTGTATGTGCCTAGGCAGTAAATCAAGAAGTTGCTAAGGACAGAGAATTTTTTTATCTCTGCTACTGAATGTAAAAAAGGTCTCAGCCCCATATCTCATCTGTCAACCATCTCCAAGAGAATCAAGAGGGATGCATTCTCCATACTTTCATGTACAATTTTTGCCTTTTTTTCCCCCAGTTAAGGCAGTCTTTCTGTTGCTTATTTAAATTGATTTCTCTTAAATAAAAAAGACCCAAGGAGGGGCCGGCCCCATGGCCAAGTGGTTAAACTTGTGAACTCTGCTTCAGCGGCCTGGGGTTCACCAGTTCGGATCCTGGGTGTGGACCTAGCACCACTCATCAAGCCACGCTGAGGCAGTGTCCCACGTAGAAGAACTAGGAGAACCTACAAATAGGATATGCAACTACGTACTGGGGGCTTTGGGGAGGAAAACAGAAAAAAAGAAGACCCAAGGAGGAGCTATTATGTGTGATTCTGAAGATTCATGATACAAATATGCATAATATGTGTGTCCATATATAATGCGTAATTATATACATCCTGAGGATTCCTAATTTCTTCATTGCATCATACCCTGTAGTTCAGTTTCCAGCATCCAACCATTTGACTGGTTTTCCACAATGTTTTTCTCAATATATATATTTACTAGCTTCTTATACTTCTTAATTGTATTTCTACTTCTTTTAGTAGTCAATAGTTTTCTATCCTGTCTTAAGAATCCCCTGGAGCCACTATAGTCTCCAATAAAAAAGTAAGATCATTGTGTCCATTCTACTCTGCAAAGAGAATTCCGCATGATGCGGCAGCAATGATTTTTCTCCCAATTTCTAGAATTCTTCCAGGGCCACTGTTCATTCTTGTGTAAGTTATACTTTGCACAGCTCCAGGGGCACTATTCACCTCCCAGTCATCACAGATTGGCATATTATTTATTGCTACCATTTGTGAATGATGACTACATGCCTTAAAGAATGGACAGTTGTTCCTATGTTGCACAACACTGGCATCCTGGCTAAGGGACACTGCTTATAATTTCATATCAAAAACTAAAAGTGGCCAAACTTCTGCCTCCTGGCCTGACAGAAGACCAAAGACCAAACTTGGTATTTTGAGGTAAACAATTAGATAATTGAACAAAAACATATGTACCAATTGGTTTTAGGCATTGTATAATAGACAGAACAAAGCAGTGAATCTTGAGAGCAAGGAAATAAGATCAGCCATTTGATCACCTCAGTCTTCTGCTTGGTTGCAATGGGCACAAGAAGAGGGAGCCCAAGCACATCCTCAAAGTCTTGCTGAGTTGAGGATAAAGAAACTGTGGGGCGGGGGCGGGGGGAGGGTGTGGGGGGGGGGAGGTGCACAGAAGAGTTCCAAAAAGGAGGGAAATATGAAGAGAAAAAGCTCCAGAAACACGCTTGCGATATCCTTGCCTTTTTGCGGAGAACTAATCAGTGCATGTGTAGAGTTCATGTCCACGAGGCCGAACAAAAGATAATTAGTAACTTGTCAGCCAAACTATTCCCAGAGTTCACAGAAAGTAGAAAGACACTTGATCTGGCCACTGAGAGTCCCTAGAGATAGCCCACAGGGTCATGCCTGAGCAGTGGAGCTAAACCATACCTGGAGTGGAGCCTATTCCAGGCCAACCATAACAAAGCTTAAAAAGAGCACTTAAAGAGATCAAACTGATCTGTACGTAAGTTAAACTGCCTGCCAGATGGAAGCACAGCACTCTTTAAGGAAAACAACAACAATGCAGACACTCACAATTCCAGCAAAAAAAAGAAAAGTACTAAACGTGCCAAGAGGCAACAAATTGTGAACCACAATCACGACTAAATCAGACAATAAAAACAAAATCCGAAAAGAGAGGGATCATGAAACTAGGAAATAGGGATGTTATTAGAGCTTCTATAATTATGCTTGACTATTTTTAAATTGAACACAATAAATTCTTAAGTGATAAAAGCAAAGTGCAAAAGAGGTTCTAGAATATACTACATTTCATATAAGAAAGAATGGGATTTAAGAAAATAGGTATGTAAGATATCTGCACAAAAGAAATACAGGAAAAATAACCTGGAAACTAACGAGATTGTTTACTTACAGAGGGTGGGTGGGAATGGGATAGAAAGAATGGGAAATGGAAACAATTTAGAGAAGAAGGAGGAGGAACTCTGTGTTGAGCGTTTTGAGCTCTGACTCTTAGAACCATGATAACGTTACACGTATCTCCAAAATAAATAAATAATTAAACTCTACCAGGATATGGGAAATACAAGATGGAATACGAAAAGTAACAAATGAACTTAACTCACTTACAAATGATAAATATAACCACACCGAAGGACTGGGGCGGAAAAGAGCTGACCAATGTAACTTTAAAAAAACAGCACAATACAATTTGATTACACCTGTAAGGCTAAAGACAAAACGAACTATGCACAAACATTATATCTCAGTTTATAAATGTGTTTTTCACAAGGATACGAGTTTGCAAATGTGGAATTACTTTATTTGTATGCCAGGATTGAGCAAAAAATGTAAATATATTGTGGATAATGAAAGTCTAGTTTAGTCTCTAGTCTGCTGTCAGAGAATGGAGTTACAAATAAGGGAAAGGGGAAGGTTAGAGTGGATATTGCAGTGTTGTATTGGAGTAAAAATTGTCAGTATGGTCATTATTTTTAGTACACAGACAGATGGATAAATGCAGAAACATAGACGTGTATGAATGTGCTGTCTCCTCTAGCAAAAGGCCTAGAAGCAATGACACCTCAGTAGCAATGAGAATACCATTCTCCAATTAAAGGAACCAAGGCTCCTTGGAGAAATGATGACATCAAGATTGGGCAGGGAAAATATAAGATGAGCTGGAAACATTTTGTGGTACCAGAAAGTAAGGAAGTACTCAAAAAATGATGGTGATGGGGGCCAGCCCCGTGGCTGAGTGGTTGGGTTCGCATGCTCGTCTTCCGCGGCCCAGGGTTTCACTGGTTCAGATCCTGGGCACGGACATGGCACTGCTCGTCAGGCCATGCTGAGGTGGCGTCCCACATGCCACAACTAGAAGGACATACAACTAAAAACTTATACAACTATACACTGGGGAGATTTGGGGAGAAAAAGCAGAAAAAGAAAAGAAGATTGGCAACAGTTGTTAGCTCAGGTGCCAATCTTTAAAAAAAAAAAACAAAAACAAACAAACGAAAAAACTTCCATAGAAAAAAAATTGATGGAGATGTGTGGAAAGGACACAGAACCCAACCTGAAGGAGCTCTCATAGCCAAATCTGGGAATATTCAAGCAATATAATAAATAAGGATAGGTGACCAATTTATAACCTAGAGAAGAAGGTAAAATATCCATGAGCTCAAGTTGATATAAATAAATAATTGAATAAATAAACAAAAGAATGAGCAGCTCTTCTTTATAGTAAAATTTTAATTATTAAATATAGGAGTAAAAAATATATAAAAATCACCATTTTGCCTACCCTACAGTAATAATTGTTGCAAAGAAGAATTTTTGAGGGATGCTAAAATCACTGGTGAAGGTCTCTAGAGAAACTAGATATTTGCATAGCGCCAAAGTGTCTCCCACAAGACAGACCATTATAAGATGGTAACTCGACAGTGGAGGTGTCACCTTAACCAAGTGATGAAAGTTAATATCACTCTAATAAAACTCATCAACATCATGTAACTTCTTACATGATGCGCTGAGTAGGGTAAAACATCAATTCTGTGGTATTCTTACCAAAAGTGTATAACTTCAATCTAATCATGAGAAAACACCAAACAAATTGAAATTGAGAGACATTCTACAGAATAACTGCCTAGTATTTTTTCAAATGTGTCTGAGTAAGACTGAGGAACTGTCAGAAGACGTGGAGACATGAGAACTGATTGAAATGAGAGAAACTGGGTTATATCACGGACCAGAAAAAGGATGTTAGTAGGACTATTAAAGAATACTCTAAAATTTGAACTTTAAGCAAAATGCTTCAGAATAGCCTATGAGTCAAAGAAAAAAATCACAAGGGAAATTAGAAAATAGTTTACACTGAAAGAAAGTTTAAAAACATAATAAAATTTGTGGGATGCAGCTAAAATATTTCTTATAAGGAAATTTATAGATTTAATATGTTTATTTTGAAAAGAAAGTTCTAAAATCAATTATCTTATGGAGCTACCTTAAGAAGCTAAAAAATGACGCATAGCATAAACCCAAATTAAGTAGAAGGAAGAAAATTAAAAAGATAAGAGCATAAGACAGTAAAATAGTAAATAGGCAAAGGGAGAGGAAATTAATAGAACCATGAACTGGTTCTTTGAAAAAAGGAAAAAAAGAATAAATTTGAAAATATCTAGCTAGATTTATAAAAAAAACATGGAAAAATCACAAATTTCAGATATCAGGAATGAAGTGGAAAGAATATAACTACAGAACCTACAGACATTAATCTGATAATAAAGAACATTGTAAAATCTTTAGACAAGTACATTTGACAAACTAGATGACATACCAAATTTTTTGTAAAACTCTAATTACAGTTTTAACTATTAAAGAAATTGAAGTTTTATTTAAAAATCTTTCTATGAATAAAATTCCAGACTACGTGATTTCTCTAGTGAATTCTATCAAACTTTAAGGAAGAAATAGCAATAATCCTGAACAAACTATTTTGGAAAATAGAAATTAAAGAAACACTTCCTAATTGATTTCAAGAAGCCAGTATTACTCTGTGAAACTGAGACAAGAACATTATAGTAAAGAAAGTACAGAACAATATCCTTCATAAACATAGACACAAAATCCTTAAGACATAATAAACTGAGTACAACAATACGGAAAATGAGCAAGTGGAGTTTCTAATAAGATTGTGATGTTGATTTATCGTTCAAAAGATCAATTTTGTTCACCTTATTAACAGACTTAAACAGAAAAATTATATGATCACTTCAACAGATGTAAAAGAAATTTGGGAACACTCATACACCAAAACATGTTAACACTCTCTGCCAACTAAGAATAGAAAGGAAATTCCTCAGCCTGATAAAGAGCATCTATAAAAATCCTACACCTAACATTATGTAGTGATGAAAGAATTAATGATTTCCCCCCAAAATTGGGGACAAGGCAAGGATGTTCACTCTTACTACTTATATTCAATATCTGACTAAAGACCTAGGGCAATAAGACAAGAAAAGGAAATAGAAAGCATAGAGATCGTAGAGGAAAGAGTGGTAAAACTCTGTCTACTAAGCAATATAAAGAAATAAACTAGTAATACATGCAACAATAGGAATGAATCTCAAAAAATATTACTCCGATCATAAAAAGCCAGACCACAAGAGTACGGACTAAATATGAAACTCTGTGAAAGTCAAAGCTAATTTATAGCAACAGAAAGCAAATTAGTAATTGCCTGGTGTTGGAGATAGTAGGGATGCACTGGGAAGAGGCATGAGGGAAAGTTTTGGGGTGATGGAAATGTTTTACACCTTGTTTCTGGTGGTAGCTACAAGGGTGAATACATCTGACAAAACTCATCAAGCTGTACACTTAAAATGGGAGTATTTAATGTATAAAAATTACACTTCAATACAGTTGATCTTTTTAAAAGTGTTTCCCAAGGTGATCAAAATGGGGTGGAAAAGAGGAAAGGTAAGTGCTTGTGATATTGCTATTAGGAGCTTGCTGTTTCTGACAACCGTGCTTTCAAGCAGCCAATATCAAGGATGGTGTCTGCCCAAGTGCGCTACAAATGCTTAGGCATCACTAGCGTCTGCCACTTGGAGATGGAAGTGGGTAGAGTGTACTGGAGAGTGTAAAGGTGTGCAGAGCTTCAAACGTACTTTCTCTTTCCAGAGGATGTTCATGAAGCCAACAAAAGCAAACAAGCAAACAAAAAAGTTAAATGAGTGTGAGGCAGGTTCTCATACAATTTGTATTTCATTAAATGGGACATTCAAACACCGAAATTTGTTTTATATAGTTTTTCCCCTAAGAGGACAAACTTTTTTGGATTGTGAGCTAAGGCCAATATCACCCGTTTTCTCTATTTCTTTGTTTTTTCTTTTTCGTTTTTTTGCTTAGATTTTGGTTTTAATGCATTAGGAAACATATAATTGGGCTATAAAGTTTTAAGGGGTTCCTGGCAGCCTCTTTCTTGTCTCCATGTGGTACCTATGGTTGGCACTATTTTCTCATTAGCACTTTCTTACTAAATTAATTAATGTACGAAGGAAAAGCCTGATCTTTCTTTGCTGTGAATTTCCTTCCAAGGTATTTTCCTGGAAACAACTATTTAATGGCAGTGTGGACTAGTAGAGTGTATGCAACATTAAGCATCTAAAAATATTCTTCATTTCCCAACCGTGCTCAGGAGCAGCTACATATCCTGATTAAATTACACCTCTTCTTTGACGTATCAATGTGCATATCTACGAAACAGGATTCATAGTGATTGTCATATTTCTATTTCAAAGAGCTACTAAATGTGAAAGAGGTGATCAAGGAAGGTTTGTGAAATGCTCAAAGTGTACAATGAAACCACGCTCATCATAGTTCCATGTAGAATCTTAATTTTTAAAATTGTTATTATTGGATCATAAAATTTATCTTTTCAGAATGCTTAGCAGGAATTATTTTGTTTAAAGGAGAAATTATGTTACCTGTGAAATAATCACTCAGTGTTACTGATTGAACGTGTCTCCCCAAAATTCATCCATTAAAGCCCTAAAACCCAATATCATGATATTTGGGGGTGTGGTCATTGGGAGGTGATCAGGTTTAGATGAGGCCATGAGGGTGAGACTCCCACGATGGAACAGGTGTCCCTAGGAGAAGAGGAAGAGAAGCCACGGCTCTCTCCCCTCCGGGTGAAGACACAGTGAGAAGGTGGCCCTGTGCAATCCACAGAGCTCTCACCAGACACCTGCCTTTTGAGCACCCTAATCAAAAGCTTCCAGCCTCCAGACTGTGAGAAAAAAATTCCTGTGGTTTAGTCCACCCCGTCTATGATGTTTTGTTACAGCAGCTCAAGCCCACAAATACACCCAGAGACAGAGATGATTGTCATTTTTTTGGCCTTAAATATGAATATATAAAAAGAAATACATGAACACGCCTATATTTATTATACAATTATACATATATATGTATTATGCTTTGCATAACTTTCAATAAAGTCATGCTTGTACATCATTTTGCCTCTTGATTTTAACAACCAACGCTAAATGTAGCCATTTTCCCATGTTAATAAACACTCAGAGAATATGCTTTTAGTGGCTGCATGATATCCCATCATAAAGATTACCATGCTCTTTTAGGCCACACTTTTGGATATATAGATTATATCTGATTTTTCACTAATAGATATTATTATGTTAACTTGTTAGCAGTTAAGTTTTTGTCTACACATGTGATTGTTTCCTCACAATAAAGTATAATACTTGACTCGAATTTTTTAAAAAATTATCGTAGCTCATTACCAAATTGCTTTCCAAAATATCGTCCTTACTATTTACACTTCAAACAATTGTTTATAAATGCGACCGTCTCTGCAGTTTTCCCAAGTCTAGCTCCCCACGGCAGAGTGTAAAGAGAGTGGGCGCACAAGTATTGTAGTGGCCCTAGGTGCCATCTGCCCCTACTTTTCCTTTCCCTCTGCCCCCTCAACAGCACCGAGCACTATCACTCAAATCTCATTACTGAAAAGATGAGTGATCAATTGGGTCTTCTTTTATTATTTTTACAAATGAAGACGTAGATGAGAGCGAACATTTGTTCCTATGCTTGTCGGCCATTTGTATTTCTTCATCTATAATTTTTTATAAACTTTGCTCTCTGTTTTATTTCTTTAGGGTATTAGTGTTACTGATTGAAAGATTAAAGCTCTTTAATATATGAATGATTAATATTATTAACCAAGTTGAGAAAAGTTATTCAGAAAACTCTAGTAGATGAATGGTTAATATTATAATCTATAGAGTTTTGTGAATAACTTTTCCCACTTTGTCCCTTTAACATTTATGTGTTTGCTTTTTGTACACACGTTACAACCAGGTATTTTTCTAAAATGGAGACCAAAGTAGCAATGGCTTCTTTTCTGCCCAGGAGGAGAGGCAGTAACAACGCCCCAATTCTAGGATAGTCCTGTTATTGTTATTTCTTCTACATCGTCCGGCCATCACCATGTGAACAAATCAAGAAAAAGTGGAGGCTCCAAATCCACTTCAAACAGTCTCAAACACTTAAACAATTAAGAAAGAGACTCAGAGAAGAAGGGAAGATCGTCAGAAAGGGAAGCGTTTGCCAGAGGAGACAAACAGAGAAAAGAAGCTGACCACGAAGAAAACCCAAAATATTGTCATCATTTTGGGGTCACAGTTAAACTGAAAATGTGCAAGGCAGCTAGAACTTCATTCGTATTTTGATGTTTATAATGATAAGTAAATAGTCTGATCAACTTCAGTCTGTTTAGTATCATATGGTCTCTTCTCTGGTGTCTTTACTGCCTGTTAATATTTGAGTGATGAAAGGTTGGGAATTACAGCGCTACCCCTGGTATTTGTTAATGAACCTTTAAATTGGCTGTTACTGTTACAGCCTGTTTATGTTGGCTTGGCTGTGAGGCTGTTTTATTGAAATAGACAACACAATTAATTTACTTCAGTCCTCTAACACGTTTGGGTTGAATCCAGTTAAAATGACTGTCAGAAATAATGCCAGATCCTGGACCGGCAACAGAAAAACTCTACAAAAACCTCCAACCAAGAGTGTCAATTCTCAAGGGAAAAGGAAGGAGAAGTGGTTGGAGGAGGAAGAGAGAGGACACATTCATATCAATCACAGATCGAAGAGAAAAACGAATCAGATTACTAGAAAACTGCGCAAGTGTTGGACCTAATTAACAACACAGGCTGCCTACTTCATTATGCCAATCTTTGGTGTTATGATGGATTGACGATGTTTTGGGGAATATGCTTTTACCATTTTCTGTCTATTCAAATGCCGTACAATACTGACCATTGTACAATAACCATTTTTTCCATATAAAGTGTTCATGGTGCATCACGACTACCTGATATATCCTAGACTTGAGCAGTGAAAAGCAAACCATCCAGTTGGACTATGCGACATAAAACAAAGTTACATTTTCTATGCCTGAAAGATTCTAAATTTGAGGTGCTTTTTGATAATTTTCATTTTTAAAAAATACTGGCAGCTTTAGCCATTGACTTTTTTTTTCCTCAGTGACTTTTAAATGAGATGGTGAAGCAAAGGTGACATTGACTTAATCTACAGTGAGGATTAATAAAATGTCACATATTGCTATTTGTTTTGCCCTTATTCTGAATGTTCATTTTCAAAGATAATCAGAATAGAAAACAACGTTTCAGAAAAAGTTCCAAATAAAAGGAAGCAAATGTAATTCTTGAAATTTTATATAAAATAGATATTGTCTTGTCTTCTGCTATGCAACATAGAAAATTGAGAGCCAAATTTTCTGAGGACTAATTTTTTATTTTCATTTTTGGATGTACATCGCCGTGTGCTTATATTAGATTGTTTTATACTTCAACCTCTTAGAAGCTGAATTGGTTTTGAGGTTAAATTTTGAAGTTGAGTAGTTTGTCAGGCATACTGACGATTCCACATAATACAAGGACACAAGTTTGAAAGCTACAAAGTTATAGTGTAACGGGGTAAGTAATTACAATGCTATGGATACTGTCCAATCACTTTTAACCAATGAAAAATAAGATGGTCTGAATAAAAGAAAGTTAGACACAAAGTAACGATCATACAGGCTTGGAGGTTGTAAGATAAATTCATTCGCAAGGCAGATGAAATTGGTGCTATAATCGGAACCTAAAATAAAACATTTTGTATATCACTGACTAACGAATTATGGATTCTAATATTTATCTATTTAATATATCTTTCACATTGAGAGTAGAAAAAATTTTTGTTGGGGACAAAAATGATGACATTATATCATGAAAGTTAATATTTTCTGGAAGTTTGTGCCTCCTGCTCCCCTCCCTCCTGCATGTTAAGTGCTAAGAAATATAAAATATTTCAAAGTTTAGCTCCAGGAGATATGTTGCTGGGTATTTCTGGACAAGATTTTTATTTTTAAAAAATTGCACAAGAGATTCATGCTCACTATAGAAGAATTAGAAAATGCAGATAAGCAGAAAGAAAAATAAATTTAAATTGCATGTGCTCCCAGCACCCACTGATATTCTCTCTTAATGTATTGGTGTATATTTTGTATATATGTCTATATTTAATCACTTGTTAAATGTCTACTAGGAGTTAAGGAATACGTCAGAAAAGGAAACAAACTCTCCTGCACCTGTGCAACTTAATAGGACAAGCCAAACAAAAAATAAAGTCAAAACAAAAATAGTATGCTAGGGGAGCAGCTCAGTGAAGTTCATGTGCTCCACTTTGGTGGCCCAAGGTCTGAGGCTTCAGATTCCGGGTGTGGACCTACATATACTGTTCATCAAGCCATTCTGTGGCGGCGTCCCACATACAAAATAGAGGAAGAGTGGCACAGATATTAGCTCAGTGACAATCTTCCTCAAGAAAAAAGAGAAAGATTGGCAACAGATGTTAGCTCAGGGCCAATCTTCCTCGCACACACACACAAAATAGTGTGTTAGTCATAAGTTTTACAGAGCAATGAAACTGGGAAAAGCATAGGAAATCGTGGGGGTTCAATTTTAAATAGAGTTGCTGGAGAAAGTTTAATTGAGAGAGTTGAGTAGACGGCTAAAGGAAGTGAGAGGGCAAAGCTCCACGGATGTCTGCTGGAAGAGTGTCCTCTGCAGAAGGCCAGCTCAAGCGCCAGTTCAAAGTCCCCGAGATGAGAGCACGCCCAGTGGGCTGGAGTTGGAGAAAGAAAAAGGAAACCAGTATCAGAATATGTCCTGATTTTTTTTGTTTTTTCTTCTCCGACCCATAGATTATTTAGAAGGTGTTTGTTTGGTTTCCAAATGTTCAGGGATTTCCTAGACATCTAGTTGAAATTGATTTCCAATTTAATTTTATCATGGTCAGAGAACACAGCAAGAAAAAGGAGTGTTTGTCTTACTTTGAAAGAGGTTTAAAATTGGTATATTTGTCTGCTACAATTTCAATCCTTTTAAATTTATTTTGTGGCCCAGAACATGATCCATCTTGGTGAATGTACCAGGAACACTTGAAAGACTGGGTTTTGGGTAATTGTTGGAGGTAATGTTCTATCCATGTCAGTTAGGTCAAGGTGGTGGATAGTGTCCTTCAGATTATCTGTAGCTTTACTGATTTTTCAAACCTCATTTCTCAATCAATTTCTGAAAGAAGAGAAAATCTCTCTTTATGAAAACTTATTTTTATTCCAATTATTTGTTTCTTTGTTTAATTCCGTCAATTTTTGCCTCGTATTTTGAAACTGCATTCTTAATCACACACACAGTTATGATAATTATATCATAATTATTATAGGTGGTTATTATCAAAAGTAAGGAGAAATTACTTTTATCATTATGAAATCTCTCTTTATCTTTCATAATACTCTGTGTGTTGAAGTCAATTTTATCTGTTACTGATATAGCCAGTCCTGCCTTCTTTTGCTTACTATTCACCCAGTGTGTATTTCTCATCTTCATCCTTTACTTTGAATTTATCTGTGTCTTTAAGCTGGAAGTACAGCTCTTATTAACAGGGTCAGTCTTCTTTATCTCAGAACCTCTGCATTTTTCTATGTTTTTACTTAAACTACATGTCTGTTAGATAGCACATCAGTGGTCTCCCTTTTATCCATTTGGGCACAGTTTTTAAATTGAATGATTAGTTTCTTAATATTTAATGTAATTATTGATATGGCTTAATTTAGATCTGACATTTTATTATAGTTTTCTATTGTCTCTTTTATTGTTTTTTGTTACTCTACTCCTTTCTTTGCTTTTTTGGATTGTTTGAATGCTTTTAAAATTTAATTTAATTTTATCTGTTTACTCACTAACTTTAGCTTTTTGCATTTTTTTTTACTCTAGGAATTACAGGGAATATATTTAGCTTTTCATAACCAATATAGAGTTAAAATTGTACCACTTAACGTAAATTGTAGAAAGAGTGCAATTATACAAACCCATTTACCAAAGCCTCCATCATTTAGCCCAAATTTTCATATTGCATCTACACAGGTTATAAATCCAATAAGATAAGTTATAATTTTGCTTTAAACAGACTTCATATATATTTTGCTTCAAACTATATACATATACATATATATATATTTTTAATTAGAAGAGAGAAACAGTGCTTTGTATTTACTCAGCTATTTAGCATTTCTTCCTAAGGATCAAGTTTGTATCTGGTATCATTTCCCTTCAGCCTGAATAAGTTGTTTTAGCTTGACCTAGCATTTCTTAAGATACCCGTCTGCTCTTAATTTTTATTCACATATTTCAAAGTTCTCTTATCAGTTGCATTTAGAATTCTTATAGTTTCTTGATGAATTGACCTCTTTATTATTATATAATGTCTCTGTTTGTCTTGGTCCTGGCATGTCCCCTTGCTCTGCAGTTGCTTTGTCTGATATAATATGAGCACTCCAACCTTCATCTAAGTGGTGTTTTCATGTTATAACTTTTTCCATTCTTTAACTTTTAACTTATGTCTTTATACTTGCAGTGGGTTTCTTGTAGACAATGTATGTATAGGTCTTGGTTTTCATCCAATCTGACAATATTTACTTTTATTCGGAGAGTTTGGATTAACGCTATGCAATAAAAATAAAATGTGAGCCACAAATATAAGTCATATATGTAATTTCTGAAATTTTTAGTAGACACACAAAAAATGGGTGAAATGATGTAAAAGAATGAAACTGGACCCATATCTTACACCACTCACAAAAGTTAACTGAAAACAGAATAAAGACTTAAATGTAAGACCTGAAGCCACAAAACTTCTAGAAGGAAACAAGAATAAAGCTGCTTACATGGATCTTGGTAATGGTTTTTTGGATATGACACCTAAAGCACAAGCAACAAAATAAGAAATAAGCAAGTAGGACTACATCAAACTAAAAGGCTTCTGCACAGCCAAAGAAACCATAAACAAAGTGAAAAACTATCTACAGAATGGGAAAAAATATTTGCAAACCATATATCTGATAAGGTGTTAATATCCAAAATATATAAAGAACTCAGTCGTTCGAAATATATAAAGAACAACTCAATAGCAAAGAGAAAAATAAATTAAAATAAAAAAACAGGCAAAGGAACTGAATAGACAATTCTCCAAAGATCTTTTGAAAGATCAAAACGTACATGAAAATGTACTCAACATCACTAGCCATTAAAGGAATGCAAATTAAAACCACAGTGAGATATCACCTCATGCCTATTAGAATGGCCACTGTCAAAAAGACAAAAGATAACAAATGCTAGTGTGGATGTAGAGAAAAGGGAACTCTTGTGCACTGTTGGTGGGATTGTAAGTTGGTACAACCACTATGGAAAATTGTATGGAAGATACTAAAAAAAATTAAAAATAGAACTGCCATAAGATCCAGCAATTCCACTTCTGAGAATATGTCCAAAGGAAACGAAATCAGTAACTGGAAAGGATATCTGTACCCCCATGTTCGTAACAGCATTATTTACAGGAGCAGTATAGGCAAGACATAGAAACAACCTAAGTGTCCATCAGTGAATGAATAGATAAAGACGTTGTGGTATAGATATACAATGGAATATTATTCAACCATAAAAAATGAGGAAATCCTACCACTTGTGACAACATGGATGGACCTTGAAGCCATTGTGCTAAGTGAAAGAAGTCAGACAGAGAAAGACAAATACTGTATGATCTCATTTATACATTGAATCTAAAAATAAAAAAATAGAAAAGGTGGTTAGACTTATGGTTACCAGAAGTGGAGGTAGAGGGAAGGGAAATTGGAGGAAGGTGGTCATAATGTATCAACTTCCAGTTATAGGATAAATAATACCAGGGATGTAATGTACAACATGATGACTGTAACTAACACTGCTGTATGACAGAGGAAAGTTAAGAGAGTAAATCCCATGAGTTCTCAATACAAGGAGAAAATTCTTTCCTTTTTTCTTTTTTTCTTTCTTTTCTTTATATTCTATCTGTATGAGAAGATTGATGTAAGCTGAACCTATTGTGGTAATCATTTCACAATATACATAAATCAAACCATCGTGCTGTATGCCTTAAATTTATAGAGTAATATATATCAACTATTTCTCAGTGAAACTGGAAAAAAATGAGTGAAATATTATATCAATACATTATTTTGTTTATCTATATATATCCAAAATATTATCATTTATTTAAACATACAATCAATGGAAAAATATATTAGTGAAATATTTTACATTATTTTTACTGATACTAAGTCTTTGAAATCCAGCGTGTTTTATACTTACATCAAGTTTCAATTTGGCCTAGCCACATATCATTTACTAATAACGAAATGTGACTATACTATTGGACAGCACAATATGTTCAATGTGGTCATCAATAATGTTGAAGTTCAATCAATCATATTTTTATTTTCTATTTGTTCCATCTTTTCTTTTTTCCTTTTCTCCAATATTTCTGCATTTTTTATATTAGTAAGTTTAGAAGATTAATTTTATGATTCTATTGTGTCTTTACTGTTAGCTATACCTCTGGTTTATTTTTAGTGGCTGCTCTAGAATTTACCATATATATGTGTACCTTAGCAGAGTCTAGGTTAAGATAATATTATCACTTCAAATGTGGTGTGAGAACCTTATAAGAGTTTATCTCCATATCCACTTTCCTCTTTGTGCTGTTGTCATATATTTTATTGCTACTAATGCTATAAACCTCATCATGCATTATTATTTTCTTAATAATAAACATTAAGTATATTTAAAAAGGAAATTATCTTCTACAGAAAGTTATAAAAGTGAGAAAATGTCTTTTATATTTATCCACATATTTACTATTTTCAACACTCTTACTTCTTTTGCAGATTCAAATACTCATTTAGTACCCTGAAAGTTCTGTCTTAAAATTTTCTTTAAGCCTTACTTTTTAGTTTGAATCTTCTTGAAGTCTCACAAATTTTGTTGGTCTAAACACATATTTTGCCTTCAATTTTTAAAGGTGTTATGATGAGTGTACAATTTTAGGTTGAGAATTATTTTTCTTTTAGTGTCATAAAGATCTTACACTATTGCCTTCTGTCTTCTGGCTTTTATAGTTTCTGACAAGAAAACTACTTTAATTTTGATTCCTCTTTTTTTTTTAGCTGCTGGGAAAGATTCACCCTGTGCTAACATCTGTTGCCAATTTTCCTCTCTCTGTCTCCCTTTTTTTCCCTCCCCAAAGCCCCACTACACAGTTGTATATTCTAGTTGTAGGTCTTTCTAGTTCTTCTATGTGAGCTGCCACCATAGTGTGGCAGCCGCTGACAGATGGGTGGTGTGGTTTCACACCCAGGAAGTGAACCTGGACCGCCTAAGCAGAGCATACCGAACTTTAAGCACTGGGCCATCAAGGCTGGCTCTTGATTCTTTTTTTTTACGTGGTTGTCCAGTTGCTACAGAACCATTTGTTGAAAAGACTACCTTTGTTCCATTATGTGGTCTTTGTTCTGGGTGCTATTCTTATCCATTGATCGATTTTCTATTCTTTGATAAATATAACACTCCCTTGATTACTGTAGCTTTGTAGTAAGTCTTGAAGTTGGATAGTATCATTCCTCCAACTTTGTTCTCCTTCAATATTGTGTTGGTTATTCTGGGTCTTTTGCCTCCCCATTTAAACTTTAGATCAGTTTGTCAATAGAGGCAAAATAATTTTGGGGGATTTTGATTGGAATTACATTGAATCTATAGGTCAAGTTGGGAAGAGCTGACATTTTAATAATAGTGAGTATTCCTATTCATGAACATGGAATATCTCCTCATTTATTTAGTTATTCTTTGATTTTGTTCATTAGAGCTTTGTAGTTTCCCTCCTACAGATCTTATACTTACTTTGTTACATTTATATGTAAGTATTTCATTTGTGGTGCTAATTTAAATGGTACCTTGTTTTTAATTTCAAATTACATTTGTTCATTGTTGCTAAATGAGAAAACAATTGACTTTTGTATATTAATCTTGTATCCTGCAACCTTGATACAGTCACATTTTAGTTCCTGCAGTATTTTTGTCAATTCTTGGGGATTTTCTACATAGACAACCATGCTCTCTGTGAACAAAGATAGTTTTAGTTCTTCTTTCCCTATCTGTATACTATTTATTTCCTTTTCTTGTGTCATTTCATTAGCAATGACTTCCCATATGATACTGAATAGAGTGGTGAGAGGGGATCTCTTTGTCTTTTTCCTGAAATTTGAAAGAATGATTCTAGTTTCTCACTATTGAGTCTGGTGTTAGCTGTAGGTATTATGTAGATGTTCTGTGTCAAATTGAGGAAGATTCCCTCTACTCCTAGTTTTTTGAGAGGTTTTGTCAAGAATGAGTGTTAGATTTTGTCAAATGCTTCTTTACATATCTTAATACAATCACACAATTTGCCTTTTTCAGCCTGTTGACATGATGGATTGCATTAATTGATTTTCAAATGTTGAAAAGTCATGCATATCAGGAATAATTCCAACTTGGTTATGTTCATAATTCTTTCTATACATTGTTGGATTTGATTTGCTAATTTTTTTTAGCGTTTTTACGTCTATATTTATGAGAGATATTGGTCTGATTTTTTTTTTCCCTTTCTTGTATCATCTTTGTCTGCTTTTGGTATTAGGGTATAGCTGCCTTCATAGAATGAGTTAGGGAATATTCCCCCTGCTTCTATTTTCTGGAAGAGATTTTAAGAACTGATAAAATTTCTTTCTTACATGTTTGGTAGAATTCACCAGTGAACTCACCTGGGCTTGGTGTTTCCTGCTTTGCTGGGTTATTAATAATGATTCAATTTCTTTAATAGATACAAACCTATTCAGGTGACCTATTTCTCCATGCATGAATTTTGGTACATTGTGTCATCCACAGAACTGGCCCATTGTATCTAGGTTACCAAATTTGTGAACATAGAGTTGTTTATAATATTCCTTTATTATCATTTCAACAGTACATGAGGTATGTAACGATGGGCTCTTTCTCATTTCTGATGTTGGTAAATGTGTGTTCTCACTATTATTTTTAGTTAACTTAGCTAAAGATTTATCAATTTTATTAATATTTTCAGAGTCAGCTTTTGCTTTTGTTGATTTTCTCTATTGATTTCCTGTTTTAAATTTCACTGATTCCTACTCTAATTAAGGAGAATATAATGCTCTGGAAGTATTTCAAAATGCTTACTTTCCTCTCCTACAGTGGGATTCATGAAGGAATTCTCTGATTTTTGTCCCGAGAACCTGGTGGGACTACTAAAGGTAAAGCTCTCTTGAGCAGGGGGAATCTTGTAAAATTGAGCCCACTTGGAGTTTCTAACTCTCAAGCTAGTCCAAACTGACCCTCCAACAACTCATCAATTACAGTGTAAGTGTTCCTACCAGCACTGGCTTCAGTAACAGGCTTCTATTCTTGGACTTTTTCTCCTGGTTTAAAAAAAGCTGTGATTTTTGGTATATGACTTTCTCTCCAGTTGTTGGGACAGAAGTTTGCCCTGTGACCTTAAATCTCTGATGTATCCAAAAAGACTTGATTTTCAGTTTGTTCATCTCTTTTTTTTTCTGTGAAGATTGAATGACAACTTTCAAGATTTTTACATGTCACATCAGAAACTGGAAGTGACCATAGCTTTTTAAAGGATTTTGTCTGTTAATTACTTTGCTTATTTTATTTCTGCATTTGTTCCCATTGGGTTATTTTTCTCCTGATGAAAGTTTATATTTTTATGCTTGACTGCCTAGTAATTTCCAACGGGATGCTGAACATTGTGAATTTCTTATTGTTCAGTGAAGAATTTTTTTTGCAGTCCTTTAAAGAGCATTCATTGTACTTGATCTGGCAGACGGTTAAGTTATATGTGGGTCATACTGATCCTTTCAAGTCTTCCTTGTAAACTTTGTTAATGTGCCCAGAGGAGACTTGATTTTAAGACTAATTTGTCTTAACTACTAAGGACTGATGTCTCTAAGTTTTCTACTCAATTTCCTCACATCTCATGAGGTCTCTCCACCCTGTTTTTTCAGAATATAAATTATTTCCATCCCATCTGAACTCCGAAACTTCTTTACCTCTTGACTTTCCCATATTCTTTCTCCCACTCCATGGAATTTCACCCAATGTTTGTGTAGATCAGTACTCAACCAAAGACTGAAAATGACCCTTTTGCAGTTCTTTAGATCTTTCTCATTATGCAGCTCCCTCCACTCGCATATTCTGCCCCACAAGTCCATTCCTCTACAGCCTTCCAGAGTTCTCTCTACTTCCTTAACTCTGTATGATTACCTGACTCTGTTTGAGTTTCCCATCCCTGTGCTGTGCCTCCAACCATTAATCTGGGGTAATGGTAGTGGCCACTTATGTGTTTTCTTCTCTTAGGGCTCACCATCCTGTGCTGCCAGAAGTCCAATGTCTGACCACTCTTATGGCATATAGTTTTTTCTGGTGTCTAGTTATGGCCTATTCCTGCAGCAGTTAGTTCTTCATGAGCCTATGAAGATATTTCTGGCCTCATTCACAATAAACATCTAGATGTGTGGCCACTCTACCAATTTAAGAAAATGTTACTTGGAAACCGGAATTGTCTGATAATTGTTAATAACCAATAAAGATAATTCTTGTTTCCATACCATTTGTATTCACTGTCCAAATATCAATAATGTTTGTCTTTATTTTATTTTTTTTGAGGAAAATTAGCCCTGAGCTAACTACTGCCAATCCTCTTCTTTTTGCTGAGGAAGACTGGCCCTGAGCTAACATCTGTCCCCATCTTCCTCTACTTTATATGTGGGACACCTACCACAGCGTGGCTTTTGCTAAGCGGTGCTGTGTCCACATCAGGAATCCGAACCCGGAGAACCCCGGGCCGCTGAGAAGCGGAACGTGCACACTTAACTGCTGTGCCATCGGGCCAGCCCCAATGTTTGTCTTTATTGATGAAATTATCCAATTAATTATCTAATATTAATCTATTTTATATGATTTGTATATGGTAGAAGAACTGCAGAGTTAGCTATCAATCTGCAATTAAAACATTTCTCCTTGTTTTTCCTAAAATTGGAGAATCCTAGAAATATACATGCCTTTCTTTCTTTTTTAAAATACAAATTTATCTATTGCCCATTTTGGTATATCTCTTTTTTTGTTTAAAAGTTCATGGAATAGGCCAAATTTCACCTTGCCATCTCTTTCCCTGAAAGCAAACAGAAGGTACTATTCATTTTTTAGTCTTTACTATTCAATGCTATGAGGAAAAATATAAAAGAAAAAGCATCTAACTTATTCCATTTTCTATCAGTTACTGTACACAGAAAATCTGTACAGTTAGGGTTGAATTATTTAATTACTTCTTAGTCCACGATGAAAAATGTGTATGTGTAAAATTCAGAGTATTTCAGGCCTCACCTTTCCCACCTATTATCTAGTACATACAAAATGATCGAGGAGAAGTCTTACTAAATCACATCGCCACAGCTCCCCTTCCCTAACTAGTAACTATGCCAAGGTCACAATCCCAAATGAAGTCTAATGCATAGTAAACTATTGAAAAACAGGTACTGTGTCTTCTTCAAAATTTTAAGTTGACTGATGAGCTAATGTTTTAAATGATTGATTTGCAACTGTGTTGTAGGCAAATTTGTGTCATGAACCCACAAACCTTCTTGGAGTGAAAATACTAATGATCAAATCCAGTGTACCTAGGATGCTTTTGTTGTGTACTTGAATGTCCTTGCTCAAAGTTCGGTACCATGGAAAAATAATAAAGCTGGTGAAAGACAATTTACTAACAGTAGAAAACATGATGTCAATGATATAATGTATCACATCATGATACAACAGTGATGAAACGGCCATCTTGTACTTTGGATACAGGGACCTGGAACTTATTCCAATCTATCCTTCCTCAGAGTAGAATCTCAACTTGGAGAAGAACTTTGTGAGAAATTCCAAAGAGTTGTAACATTACAGCCAAAACTAAAGCCAAATTTAGTATCTTCCTTTCAGCTGTGCTGTCAATGGGTTTGGATACTGGGAAGAGAGGAAGGACAAATAACTCTCCCCTCATTTCACAGGTCCACTGCAGATCTGCAGAAGGCAGCCTCTGCGGTAAAAAATGGGTAAGAAATTCAGACACAGGTAGATTCAGGTAAGACTTGAAATAAGCATTCTTCCATGTTTGATTCTTGGCATCTTTTAGCCTTAAAAGTAGCTTTCTTTGTTCAAGCTCAATTTTCATCCACCAGGTCCACAGAAAATAAAATAAACATTATCAAAACCATTTACCATTTGCCATTCATTAACATTGTCCCTTTGGTTGAGTGGGGTTATCATATCACATGTTTCTATTTCCCCAGGCATCCTGTCCTTACTATAGAAAAATAGAGAAATATAAGCAATTTACCAGAATTTATAGTCATAGCTACCAAACCCTGTATTCCTAGTTTGTTTGCTATTCACTTATTTACACTATCTCTTTGGCATATATAAAATAGAGAATGAGCATGAAGGATATTGTATACATTAATAACCAAATGCAGACACAAAATAGACTTGTTACAGATCAGATCAAGACTGCTCCCTCTCCTCAGCCCACCACAGCAGATGGAGTTCCTATAGAAAGAGTATAGTTTTTTAATCTTGTCTCAAATGTTTAATTCTTTATCTCTTGAGAGGAAGAGGTTTGGCATTGAGAGTAATAACATTTTTTTAACATCCATTATCTTGTCTATCAATTATCTTAATAAAGTTTGCTTTGCAACTGTATTCCCCTCACTCTCTAAATATCACTGGCAGTCTGTAATACAGTTCCTGGACCTTGGTTCAAAGCTGGGCAGAAATTTCATGAAAACCTTTTTTCTATAATGCATAACATGTGGATTTCTTGGCTTACGAAGAGACTTTAAGAAGGCATGATTCTTTAATAACATACCATAGAGAAAATTTTCCTTAAAGTATGCTTTAAGATAAAAATAATCTAATTATGTAATTATGGATAAAGAAAGAGCTCTATGTGGTTAGCCTA
Organism: Equus caballus; assembly: GCF_041296265.1. Lineage (NCBI taxonomy): Eukaryota > Metazoa > Chordata > Mammalia > Perissodactyla > Equidae > Equus > Equus caballus. The sequence goes on along the minus strand of NC_091706.1, from coordinate 24,369,120 downwards.
GATCTAACTAAGATAATATGATTTTCATGGAATTGGCGTAGTTTACCAACGGAGACCACAAATTCTAGATTGCGCATCATAGGTGGGCTTTCTACAAGATTTTAATCATGAACAGCCAATGACTGCATCAAATACCAATTAAGTTCGAAATCAAACATGGTTGTGCTTCTCATATTAAGTACATTTTAAAGAGAGATCATGTTTCATTCATATATAAATGTTTGAGAAAAAGCCTAAAGTTACTCGTTGGCCCATTTTTCATCTTTGATAGATGGGAACGTATTTTGCCAATGTGAGGAGCTACTCAATCTCATGGGTTTGGAGATTTGATCCAAATCCAGAAGATACTTTCGTTTTTGATATTGTTTATACTTAGCAAAGCAAAATTTCCAGTTTCTACAAAAAATACGGGCTTACAGCCAGAAACAAACAAACAAAGTTATAAATAAATACTCAAAAGATGTGTGGAAACAAAAAAGAAGAAAAAAGTCCTATAAATCTCTTTCTGGTGCATGAAGTGCACATAACTTTAAAATGTAAAAGTTTCATTTCCCCTAATATATGCCAGGATTTAAACATCACAGGGAAAATGTATTGGAAAAATAAGTTTGAGATTTTATTTCAACCATATTATTTATAAGATAATTCATAAGACTGGTGACTTCACAACATAAAGTTGTGTCATCCTCTTCTAATTCAAGTAAAAAAAAAGGCAATGCTTGAGACATATCATTCATATTATTATGCATGTTTTCCCTCCCGTAAAACCTCAACTCATATATAACAGAAGTTGTAACTAATTAAACTGCAGTCATCTGAACAAGTTGAGATAAGTACAAACTAAAATTTAAACTAACCAAATGGATAATTTTTTTCATTTGACATTATTTTAAAATTAAGCTTAGTGAACTGTAACCTGGGGGATTTTCCCTAAACTTACACTGTTCTAATCTTTGTTTGCAAGGAAGGAGAGATTAGTGAAGAAAATCTTTCTCTTTGCTCAAAGGTTTACAACTGGATAGTAGGTAAGTCAGAATCAGTCGCCCGGGGCCGCTTTGAAAATTATCAACTTTTTAGTGAAAAGTGATGTATTTTATTCTCTTTGGAATGAAAATGCATATTTCTAGGCACAAGAACATTAATTGTAGGTATAGAACAATTGTAGAGGATTTGTTTTTGGAAACCAAAAATTCCTAATGAAGAAATTCATATGAAAATAAACAGATGGTGGGCAAAGTGACATGTGGCCCATGGTCAAAAAAATAAGACATTTTTTTCTTGTTTTATATTCGAGAATGGCGACCATAGATGAGGATAATTTACAGCTTTTATTTCCCTTGATTCATGGAAATGTTTGGTTTATTAATTTTTAAAAGACATTTCAATTCATACAGAAGCCCCCAATGTACAATACTTTGTCAAATAAAATTTGCTAAAAAGTTTTTCAATTTTATTTGTCTAGCAAAGCCTGACTCCATTCATAAGTTGTGACTACCAATGTTTCTGAGCACAGTAAGTCTTCAAAAAAGAATTCCCATATATATCACCTGAATTTGAGAACCTTCCCCAAATTAATTTCTATGGAAAATATATCATGTAAAGGAATAGAAGTCAATGGATATTTACAGTGTTGGTATCTCTTCTATTTTAAAATTCTTCCTAGAGAAGTGATCAATGAATTTTAAACTGCAGCTTTTAAGACGTTTTAGCTCCATGCACCACTGAGTTATGTTCGCTATCCTGGTCAGCAGCTGAGTATCCATTTTTCATGAAGTAATCAGAATATAAAATTTCTCTATAAGGAAGTGGCAGAAATGAAACAGTTCAACAGTAAATTAAAATTTCATTCCACTTTTTTTTTTTTCAAAATACAGGCAGGCTATTTTTATGGTTAATAAAATAGAATTTATAATAACAGTACCTCAGGTCTAATGTGAACCACAGCCATAGTATCCAGGACGATCGCCTTTTGTCTTTCTCGTACAACTATTTTGTCCAATGCCATCCCAATAAATATGGCTCATTGACATTTCACTTTCTTTTAAATATTATTTTCCACAGTTCATTTCCAGAGAGTTATATAGTTATTTTTTCCATCGATTAGAAAGAATGAGTATAAACTTTTCCCACTGCTACTTTTTTATTTGCTTTGTAAGATTTCTCTTGTAAGTCAATATGCCAAAGTAGCTTATGACGTTGATTTCTTAAAATCTAAATACTTTAAAGACTGAGTGATATGGAAAATGAATAATTTTGTGAATTCCTTAGCTATTAAAAAAACAAGGTGAAGGATTAGCATTTCAAATTTCTATCTTACTGCCAATGAAAACCACGAGGACTTCTCGAAATTCACCACCCTTCTTCTCCATGATTAAGGTAAGATCGTTAACCTCTTAGTTCAGTTCTGTTTTCAGTTTTAGCAATGTCTTAATTGGAAAATTGCAAAACAATGTTGTTGCGCAAGACTTCCAGGAGTACATCTGTTTCTAATGTACAGTGCATAATTTAATGACGAGACACTTCAGTGGTCTACCCACTGCAAATCTCAGTTGTTAAGTATGTCTGGAGCAAGACGTCTTTAAATAGTAGGCACTTTTTTGGTACATTAATTTTCTCACACTCAGAAGCAGAAAATGTAATTCTAACTGTCACTTTATATAAAGCTCTGTTTACTTTAAAATGCTATTTACAGCCCAAATGTCTTGTTCAAACTGATTAACTATAGTGGGATTTAAAACTTTTATAAAACCTATTTATTATGGTTAATGTTTTTAGAATTTTTTTCTTTCCTCTCAGACTACAGTTTAAGAAATCTATCTAATTGGCAATAAAACGCAGTGCTCTCAAGGCAAATCTTGGAAAAGATAAACCAACAGTATTCCAGAAGACTGAAATTTAAAATGTAAGCCACAACTTGGTGTAGAGCTGAAAGTATCGTTATGGAATGTAAACACCTCTTCTCCAAGAGATTCGGAATGGAGAGCCAAAGCCAGAACAACCATTCCCAGACCACAATGCCCCAGTGGTTCCCCAACAGCATCTTCATTTATGACTCAACTTGGCTAACCACATGCTTGCTAAGTAGCTTGGTATCCAACAAATCTTTCACAGCGCATAAGACTTAATTATATGTGGTTGAGCATGGTTATCCTGTTTAGAACTTGTCTGACCAGTATTCCAAAGAGATAACAAATGTTGATGATAATCCCATGTTTCACCAGGAGGGTAAGGGCAAAACGCCCCACTAAAAAAATACAAGTAGAAGAATTTTTATTAAAATTGTTAAAGTACTATTATCAGCCTTCATTTTCAGTTATGGAGAGATAGTACCTTGAAACAATCAACTTCACTCTTCGTTTAGAAGAGCAAATAACTCCTGCATTTAAGTTTAATACTGTCCTATTTACAGTCAAAAAACATTTCCCAGTGAGATCTTATTCTTTTTGCAATAGGTAATTGTGAAATACGTAGGACTCTTCAGCATAAGTAATGAACAGAGTTTGAAGAGGGCTTTCAAGTTACATTAATGACCTTTTATAAATGTTATATCATCTTCCAGGAAAAGTGTTAGAACTTCTAACCCTTCAGTCATTGAAGACTAATGCAATCAGAAGTTTCTCGGGGCCGGCTCTGTGGCCGAGTGGTTAAATTCGCATGCTCCGCTGTGGCGGCTCAGGGTTCAGATCCTGGGCGCGGACATGGCACAGCTTGTCAGGCCACGTTGAGGTGGCGTCCCACATCCCACAACTAGAAGGACATGCAACTAAGATATACAACTGTGTACAAGGAGGTTTTGGGGAGATAAAGAAGAAAAAAAAAAGATTGGCAACAGTTGTTAGCCCAGGTGTCAATCTTTAAAAAACAAAAAAAAGAAGAAGTTTCTCAAGAAAAATTATGGAGATGATAGATGAAACGACTTTAAAGATTCATTTTGTCCTTGTTTCTGTAATTCAGTCTCTGTCTTATTTTGAAGAACATCATAAAGCTATTCTCCATATATTGTTGCTTCTCAAATACCTGCAACAAGTAGTTTTTCTGTAGTCAAATCACCCCCAATAATTTAATAATATCTTGACTCCCAACCACTATGCACATAGGAGAAACAAATTTTTAATAAATGACTAAATTCTTACCTTAGAAACTTAATTTTGCTAGGAAAAGGCATAACAAATTTTTCAATGAAATTTAGATGATTTTTTGACTATCTTCTTATTTGGATGACTGCTGTAAAGATGGCTACATGAAAAGGGACACAGCTATTGAATTTTGATTCAATATTTCTGTTTTAAAACTCAACCCAACAGATGATTGTTGATTATCTAGTGTGTGGGGGGCAGTTTTTAAGGTTTTTAGGATAAATAAGGAAAGAAAACAGAAATAAAGGGAATTTTTTCCATATTTTAGTGGGGAAACAGAAACAAACAATAAACATAATAAGAAGCTATAGGACAGGCAAGGAAATGATAAGTGCTATGAAGAAAAAAAAAGAGAAAAAGGAAAACAGAGAATGGGGGATCAAGAGTGTAGGTTTGGAAAAGCAGGATGCAGGTTGCAATAGAAAACAGAGGGGGCAGGCCAGACTTTATTGAGAAAGTGAAATTTATGCAAAGATTTGAAAGAGATGCTGAAGTTATCCAAATTAATATATTTGGGGAAAGAACTTTTCAGGTGGAAGGAATAGCTAGGATAATAGAAGAATGGAGAAGAAAATAGCAATTACAAGGAGATCGGGGGTTCTGGGGACTGCTGAGTGAGAGGAAAACAAGTAGGAAGACGGGGTCAGAGTGGTTATGATGGAGTTTGCAGAGCATATCACCAGAACCGTTAAGCAAGTTTAAGAACTCTGACTTTTTCTCTAACAAAATGGAGAGCCATTGCTGGATGGAGAGCAGAGGAGTGAGATGATTTGACTCACATTTTCCAAAGAACACTTGGGGTGTTGTGTTGAGAAGAGACTGCTGACAAACAAATGTGGAAACGTGGAGCCTAGTTGAGGGGGCATTTCAGTAATTTGGATGAGAATTAACAGTGACGTAAATCAGAGACACAGCCATGGAGGTGGTGGACGTGGTCACGTCCAGGATATATATTAAAGGCAGATACAACAGAATTTCCTGATGGATTACGTGTGGGCTGTGAGATGACTTCATGGGTTTTGAATTGAACAACTGGAATGTAGTTGCCATCTACTGAGTTGGAGAAGGCTGTGGGTGGTGCAGTTCAGAAGGCACAGATAATGGGGGCTCATTCTTGGACGTACTAAATTTGAGATATCTATTTGATATCCTAGAACAAATTTGAGGTAAACAACTGGATAAAGTGTTCTGGAGTTTTGTACAGAGATTGGGCTAAGGATACAAATTTGGGTCTTGTCAGCATGTAGACAGTATTTAAACCATGCACTTGGATGAGATCTTCAAGGGAGTGAGTGTAAGTAAAGAAGAAGATCATCAAGGATTGAGCCCAGGAGCACAGCAGTGAGAATCAAAGAGATGAGGAGAAACCAGCAGAGGAGACTGGAAAAGAATAATTAGTGAAGTGGGAGGGAAAAACAGACTCTGTGATGGCTTGGAAGCCAAATGAGGCCATCAGATCAAGGAAGATGGAGTGATCAACCCTATCAAATGGTACTGTGAAGTCAAGTAATATGAGAACAAAAACTATTAGCCTAGCAATGTGAAGGTTATGGATAAGCTCAACAATATCATTTTTTTTTTTTTTTGGTGGAGTAGTTGGGGCAAAAGCCCAACTTGAGTAGACTTTAAGAGACTATGGGAAAATGGAAATTGGGGACAGCACATAGTGACATCTTTCCTGAAAAGTTTTACTATAAAGGGGAGCAAAGAAGTGTGATGGTAGTTGGCATGGGAAGTATGGTTAAGAAAAATTCTTGTTTAAAATGAGAGACACAGCGCAAAAAGAGTCAAGAAGAGAGAAGAAATAGCACTACAGGAGAGAAAGGAGAGAGTTGGTGAAAAAATGTCTCTGAATAGACATAAGGTGGTTGATATCTAGTCCACAAGTTGAGGGTCTGTATTCAGATGGAAGCACGGAAGGAAGAGCATGAGGACACAAGGTCTGGTAGGTGGGGAATATGGTGGTGGATACCGACAGAAATTCCCTTTGCATTGCTTTAAATGTTATAAGCAGAGAGTAAGCAGAGGTAAGGAGGTTTTGGGGTGAGAGGATAAGGTATTAAACAGTTTTTGAAGAAAGCGGAAGAACGAATGAAGCAGAGATGTGTTGTGACTGCCTAACAACCTCGTCTGAGCATTATTGAGAAAGTTGCCTCTAGTTTAAGAAGATCCATTCCCAAGATCAGAGGGCTGTAAGAAGCCTAACTCTACTATTGCATTAGAGTCTGCATTCTATTTATTTCTGCTTTGTTATAGAACATTGCAAATACATACAAAGTAGAGGAAACAGTATAATAAATGTTTATGAATCTGTCACCCAGTTATAATAATCGTCACTGTAAAGTCAATTATTGTTCATTATTTAACTATACTCTCTCCTTCTCTTTGAGTATTTTAAAATGACATATATATTGATATGTATATATAAAATATTACACCCTCTATATCATCTCATTTAATCTGCAAACATTTCAGTATGTATCTCTAGATGACAGACACTTGTTTTACAAACATGCCATTATCACACAAGGTAACAATAATTCTTTACCATTGAATATCCACTCATTGTTCACATTTCCCCAATTTTTTTGCTTGAACTGGGATCTACTTAATATCATAATTTTGCAATTGGGTGATCTATTTTTCAATATCTTTAGTTCTATGGTTTCTATCCATCTGATTATATTTCTTCACAATTTTTTTCATTATTGTTGAAGAAACTGCATTGGTCATCTTATAAAGTTTGCCGTACTCTGGATTTTGCTAATTGCATAATCATGGTGAGTTTGATATGTTCTTCTGTCCTTTTTTCGCTGAGGAAGATTGTCCCTGAGCTAATATCTGTGCCAATCTTCCTCTACTTTGTGTGTGGGACACTGCCACCACATGGCTTGATGAGCAGCACATAGGTCTGTGCCCAGAATATGAGCCTGAGGACCCCAGGCCTCTGATTCGAAGCCCACGAACTTAACCACTACACCACTGGGCCTGCCTCTGTCCCTTTTATTTTTTATAAATTAAAATTAGATCTAATGGTTTGATCATATTCAAGTTTGATCCAGTAATTTGTTTTCATAGGAGGTATTAGATAATCAAATCAGGAGATACATAATATCAACTGTCTCTCTCTTTGTCGCGTTTTCAGCCATCTGTGGTAATTGCCTAGATCCATTATTTTAATAAGAGTTACAAAATCTTAAATTTTTCCATTTCTTTTTCATTTATTAGCTGAAATAACCCCATAGGGTAACATATCACCTTATAAACTAATTTCTCACCCTAAACTATAGTGCGTACAAAAAGATTAGGGAAAAAAATCTTGATGATTTTCTATGATTTGGAAGTTTTCAAAATAAGCAATTGGTTGCCTAGCATCCTCATAGGTCACCTACCAATGTTTATTTTAATATTGTTATAAACTCATAGATGTAAACAAATCTGCTGAATTTCAATCTATGGCATTATTTTTAAAGATTCCAAAATTTTCTCTCTTTTACCAGTGTCAGGCTATTCCAATTTGCTTTGGAATAATTTTTGACTTATGTCTTTACTGAAGGAGATAATAGTTTTCAAATATTGAAAGAATAATTTCTCAAAATTTTGTGCTATTCATTATGTAATGGTCACAAAAATGGCACACTTTTAAGTTTAATCTGCATGATTAACACTTTTCTATTACTTTCTTTAGTCTAGACCAAACTATGGCCAGTGGGCTGACCACCTGGTGTTGTAAATATAGTTTTACTGGAACACAGCCACACTCGTTCATTTATGTATTGTCTTTGAGCATATGCCACGGCAAGGTAGAGTAGTTGCAGCAAAGATCAACTATATAGCTGACAAGCTTTAAATATTTACTATCTGACCTTTTACAGAAAAGTTTGTTGATCCATTGTCTAGACTATCAACATAATAAAGCATGCCCTTATTTTAATGTTTGCAATTTCTGTGATGTAAACACCCCTACTATGCAAATAACAAGCCACCAAGGTGATATCACTGAAGGCAGAGTCGGAAAGAAATGCATATTAACACACTCTTTCATATTATTTTCATCATATAGATACGAATGGCATAAATAACTTTGACAGCATAGATAATAACAAATATAGTGAAATAATTAGGAATTGATGAATTTTAAAATTATTTAGTTCATTATTAGTTTATACAATTTTATTTTTAGTAATGGCTTTGTTTAACAACCAGCCCACATGAGTGCTGGGAATTTAGCAATCAGCTCTCATAAGCTAGGGCAAGCTGGCTCCAGTTCACCACTTATATCCCACTACCCATCCCTTTCTTTGGAGAATACGATTTAAGTTTTGAGCCCCTAGTAGAGGCACAGCCATTGCCCTGTTGGTAGCATATTTTATTGGCTGGCACATTAGCTACCCGTCAATAGCCTCAAACATTGAGCCTCACATAGAAACATTTAAAAAACTCAAATACTTTAGTATGATTACGTTTTAAGACTGTAGCCATAAAGATACCTCTTGTAGAAAAAGAACAATTTGCCTACATCTAAAGAGTCTTTGGGACTTGGGAAGACTTGTTTGAAGGGAGGTATTGATGAATTTAAGAAAAATCAACATGTATTTAACTTCGAAATGCTGTTTCTACCAGCTGGTTACCATATGCTCTTCAACACAGGTCCAATCATAAGTGGTTTCCTAGGGTCAGAGTGGAGACTGTGGGACATAAGTGTGATACTCCCACCTTCTGCCCCAATGACAAACACTTTTGACTTATCCAAGAATTTATATCTTCAGAGGTTGGTCACAGCCTCTCCATCTTTCTCAACATGGAACTCCCAGGAAGTCACTAGTCCTTGATTACAACTGAATATGAGATTAAGCCCTCAAGCCATCTCTCGTGTAATATCCTGCAGACTTTTACTTATACATTTTTTTCTTGTTTTCAATATGCTTCAGATTTTCTAAAGAATTTGTATACTCCCAGAATAACTTTTGAAAAATGTTAAACTTTTCTTGATAGGAATAAAATAACGCTCAGAGTTCTTAAATTTCAACGTTAGACAGGTATAGATTGTGAGAACAAGCAGCTAGGGCACCTAATATTATGGAAAGGCCCAGTAAAATTGGAGCTTGCCAGAGGAAGTATCACGCAAATTTATCATGGGCTTGATTTATGGTAGGCATCCTTGAGTCTACCCAAATATTCTTCCACTGGTTAAATGTATGAAACTAAAGATTTTGGCTGAGAGAAAGAAATAGAGCATTCATACCCTGGCTATACTGTTAGCAATATTCATCAGACACTGTTACTATATTGTTAGTAATATTCACCAAACATTTCCATACCATGGCTTGTGACCCAGGAGGATCAAGGAGTGGGGCAGGACCTTCATTCTGAAGACCTGACAAAGTGGTTTTCTTTGATCAAAAAATGAACCAGACACTAAAATATGGTCAAGGAAGAACTTAAGGAAGGGAGATGCCCAAATCTCCCCAGAGTCTGGCATTCAATCCATCACCTAAAAAGAAATTATTCAAATACAAAGGAATTACCATGTGAATGGTGTTTCCACACCATTTCTGCATATGCTGCCTTGCATTTTTATCAAGACGACAAACATGCACCAGCGTGAGAAAGCAGGTGCCTTTTTCCCCCATATCTTTTGAACATCAGTATTTCCCAGCAGTTAACTGCATGTGATAATGGTCAGAGCACAGAAACGTTTTGATTTGGATCCAAACTCTTCACCCTGAAGCAGCTTTTTGTTGTATATTTTAAGCTTGGTGCTTTTGATCTAGATTTCATTATATGGCAGATCATTTAAATAAGAAGGCAAGGAGGCTGACTGAGGGGGAACTTCAGAAGATGTTGGACTCTCAAAGAATATTTCGGCTCAGAGGGATTTCTTTTTTGGAGCCGAATTCAGATCCCACCTACTGAGTGAAAGTGATTAATTATTAACTGCAGACATGTTAAAATTACAAGATATCAGGTTGATAGCACATTGCAATGAGGCTTCAAATTGTGATTTCCCAACCTAATGATGATGATAAGATAGGACTGAATGGCAAATTGCTATTGCTTTCAGTGGAAGTTTTGAAAGTGCTGTGCCCTGATCACTTGTTATGGAGAACTGCTATTCATTCAGCAGCTCTCCTTGCAGAAATAAACCCAGGGTCTGGTGCGGAGGCAGCTGAGATGTTAATTCACAAGACAGCAAGCAGAGAGAAGCTGCTAAGTGGCACGGTGGGTTAATGACACACTACAGTGCTTCACCATGGGAGACATATGGGTTGAATTCTGGCATTGCTCACAAGTGAAAATTGGTTTACCAGTCTTAGCTTGGTCCCTGGTGGACAGTTGTCCTTGTCCTAGACCTCCTCAGATGTTGTCCTAATTTTCTGCACAGGAGAGGCTCAAGTCTGGAGGAGCAGGGGGGTTACTTATAAGAGCGCAATTGGCTTGGCAGAGTCAGAGAAGGAAATGGGCCCAATTTCCTCCTTCTTCTAATCCTGGTCCCTGCCAGTATCTCATTTTCACAAGCATGAAAATCCACTCAGGACAGCAAAAGAAAGAAAGACAATAAACAAGGCCAATTTCCTTTCTGATGAAACTACATCCCCAAGGAGCTAAGAGGGCTTAGCATTAATTTATTAAAAAACGGATACTTGTTTGCAATAGGCCTTGCCCTCAGTTGAGAATCATGGGACTAAAAGCTTAAGAAAAGAGAGAAATAAATTAGTCAAATACATACGCATTCCCAAGAATAGATGTATGAGAGATGATTGTGTATAACTCCTCATTATGATACTCACAAGCTTAGTATCAAGAGAATGTGTACAATAATACTTATAATTTTCTAAAGTATTTGTGTAGTTTAGAAGACAAATTTTTTTCACATTAAATAAGAGACTTTCCTTTAAGAAAAAGACATTCTCTTAACTTACTCCTCCATGGAAAAAAATCACCAGGAATAAACATTTAAAAAGTGAAGATAAAATGATGAGAAAAAGAAATTTAAGAAAAACTTTATACATATGGAGCTCAAAGGGGAAATAGGAGAAAATTACAGAAGTGGATAATACTAATTTTTTTTGTAATTCAGAAAATAAAAGCTATGGTAATAGAAATTAAGGCATTGAGGGAAGAATGAAAGGAAATATAAAAAACAGTAAGGGAAGCGAACTATGATCAAAAAAGAACATTTCACATTTCATGAAAATTAGATACAAATCATCTACAAAACACTTTTTAAACTGACAAAAAAATAAAAATAAAATGATGAACTAGTTAGTGTTTATGAATTTCAGGCTGTTCAGATATTTTCAGCCTTTATAATCCTTATTTTCCAGGATTATTTAATATACTCTCATCAAGTCTGCCTTCAGCCAATCATTCCTCCTTGATTCTAGTTCTTTTTTTTTTCTTTTAACGGGTTTTTGGAGTGGTTCATTGATTCAATATTAAGGGAATATAGACAGTAGGCAAACACTTCAGACATGAAAATCAAATAGAAGAGAAAAGATTTATAAATGTGACCACACAAAATTAGGGCTCTCTGCCCAATGCACATAAACATGTCAATTAATTATGGCATCAGCCTTTGGGAGGAGAAATCAGCTTTATTCTGTGAGGTTGATCTGCAGGGAGACAGGGGCCATGTGCCCTCAGATCTGTCTCCCTGATTCAGGATTTGGGACAACATTTAAGAGGTTAGGGAGAGCAGGTTGGCATACGGAAACACTGGTGGAACAGGTTTTAATTGCTGAGCATTTATGATAAGGTTTTAAACATTTTTGATGAGGTTCTAAACATTTATGTTGGGGTTCTAAAAATTTTTGCATGAGGTGGGAAGGAATTTTAACACCGGATCTTCCTGAATGAGAGACCCGTGGCTTCTGATAAGAGTTCGGGTTTCAAGTTGGGGCCATGTCCCAGTCGTTGGGTTCCATGGGAAGGAGGGTCTTTGGTTCTGAGGTCATTTCAGGTCACAATTTCTTCTTTTGCACGTGCCCTGGCTAAGTGACTCTGCAGTTTTTCTGAAAGACAATCCTTAATGGCTTTGTTGATAAGAGATGGGATCTGTTCAAATTAGCTCTAACTGTGCCTGTGGTTACGCAAAGATCACATTAAAGTAGAAAATGGAAGAAAAGTTCAAATGCAAAATTTAATTTACTTTTTCCAGCAGTTGTGATCCCTGAAGATGGTAGAAGCATCCAGTCCACATTTTCCTTTCTTTGGAACTTGGGCTCATCCTCTCTAAAAACAGAGTCAGCTTCATGAAGCAAACACTATCCATTACTCACTTCCAACAAGACCCATTCATTCATGCTCGATTCGAGCCGCAATTCCCACTCCCATTTCTATACCCAGAGCAAGTTTCCAAATGAGTTTTCAAAATCCTCTTCTCACATCCATCTCACTCCCTCTTTGGATTGCCTCCACCCCCTTGGCCTATTCAAATCTAATTCATTTCTATTCCCTTCTGGAAAACTTTCATTGACACCTTTGGTCCACAGTGGTCTCTTCTTCCCATAACAATTAATTCATTATGAATTATAAAGCAGCCAAAACCCTGCCTCGGAATTTCCTGCTTGACTTTCTATGGCTATGAATTTTTCCTGTGTCTTTGCCTAGTCTCCTCAAATAAACTTTAAGATTAAGAAAAAAACATAGGCACAAAGTTGTTTTTTAGTAAACATTTTGAGATTATATTTCTTTTATGGTCTTACACACTTATTTTGGTATACAGAATACCTAGCACACTGCCTTGCACAGAGGACTGCTTAATAAATACGTTGGAATGAATGCTCTCCATAAAATAATTATAACTTCTTTTTCTCTGTTAATAGATTATCCTCCCCAATTCTAATAAGATATTTAAAACCTTCATAAAATTTAAATGGAACACAAAGCAAAATCAGTTAATTCTCTACTATTAGTCTTAGGATGACAGATTTTAAAAGTAATGAGACTGCATTTTGATTTTTAAATGCTCCATTTAATAGTTTTAAAATTATGATATAATTCAAGTGCAATTTGAGATTCTTTCAACATACGTTGTGACAAATTTGAAATTCTTTAAAACGCTTTAAGAACTTTGCAACACAAAGCATAAGATAAAAGCAGTTTTTATTTAACTTTAGACAAAGTAGAATGTCCAATTAGAAATATTTATGCCCCAAAGTACTTAAACAGGCAATATAGCCTAAATACATCCAAAATTTGGATTATCTGAAACATTGCGATGTTAAGAACCTGTAGCTCCATATTAGTGGGACTTTGGTCCATCTGTATTCTTCTGGTGCAAGTATTTTGAGTAGAAGACAACTGTAAGTAGGTCAATTACTCAGAGAAGGATAATTTTGCTGGAATAAAAGAATGCTTGAAGAACTACATATACATCTCTTTTCTGTGTTCTTCTTATCCACTAATGTTAAAAAACTTAAGGAAAGGAGTCAGATTACTATGTGACTCCCCACTTTCTCTTGCCTAGCTTAGAATCACTCAATTTCATCTAAAATCCAGGAGAGGCATACTTTCATAAGATGCCCAGATTTTGAGGGAAATGGAGTGCTATTCCTGCCTGTCCCAAACTTTAATGCCTCTCTTTCAACATCCAATCTTATAAACTTCAACTTCATATGTTCCCATAAGAAATAAGAAAGAAAGAGAGAGAGGGGCTGGCCCAGTGGCTTAGTGGTTAAGTTCACAAGTTCTGCTTTGGCAACCCAGGGTTCATGGGTTCAGATCTCGGGTGTGGACCCATGCACACTCATCAAGCCATGCTGTGGAAGGCATCCCACAAATAAAGTAGAGGAAGATGGGCACAGACGTTAGCACAGGGCCAATCTTCCTCAGCAAAAAGAGGAGGATTGGTGGTGGGTGTTGGCTCAGGTCTAATCGTCCTCATAAAAAAAAAGAAAGAAAGAAAAACAGAAAATAAAAGAGAAAGAGAGAAACAGACACACACAGAGAAAAACACAGAGAGAGAGGCAGAGAGAGAAGAAGGAAGAAAAGACGGAAGGAAGGAAGGAAGGGGTGAGCAGAAATAACAGAAAAAAGAAAGGAGGAAATTCAAGGGAGAGTGGAATGACCACTAGTGATACAATGCATTCTGGGAGGTGTATCTACAGTACAGCACTATAGCTGGGGATAGCAGACAGTAGACTGAGAACACGTAATTCTGTCTATGGGTAAGCACCTGGTCCGGGTGAATCTTTTCAGTAATCTGTTGTCATAAACATAAACAGCAATAACAACAATAAAGTAGGCTATAACATTTCTGCAAAACAAGGAAAAATAAATATTACATAACTGGAATGATTTTCTACAGCTAAAATTACCAACCAGTGTACTGTGGCACACCTGGATGCTGAGGACAGACTACAAGTGGTTGAAATGTCTTCTCAGCTCTCAGGATAACCAGACAGAGCCCATGTAGTAGTCCAATCAGTTTCCCTGGTATGCCTTCAAATGTGCGGTTTCTACGTGTCTGAAGAACGTGCCAGAAAAGATAAAGGAAAGTGTAAGAAAATTATACTACATCCTCAGTAGTATCCAAGTTGATATAACTTCTATCAAAAGAAGCAGAAAGTTGGTAAGTTTTTAATATCTGTATTTATTTATATTATCCTGAATTCAAATTGAGTTTCTGGATCAAGGCAGATGATTATTACTTACAGTAGTAACTGCATCAATTCCCTAGATCCCAATTTCTTTCCACCTTCTGGGGCAATGCAGTGAGAGCCATATGGACAGGCTGACATGTCTGGGCACCATGCAACAGGAGAAGAGCCCTGAAATTAGGAATGGGGGAGTTAATATCCATGCTGTCCAGCTGACATCCTTCCCTCCTGAGAAAAGAAGAGAAGCTAATCTCCCTAATGGAAACAGATTCTCCTCTGGTAGAGAAGGGGAAGATCCCTGGGTTTGACGTCTCTAGATGAGCTACAAGACAAATGTCTCCAAGTTTATAGCCCCTGGAATGTACCCAGGTCTCCTGGTTTTGTCCGTCTTTGGAATATATACTTTGGATAAGTAAATCTCTCTGGAGTTCTCACTATCTTTTCTGATATCTTTAACTTCCAAGTTCTAGTTCTCCTTGGTCAGAGGGCCCTAACCTTGCTGAAACATGAAAATTTCCATATTGTTTTTGGCAAAAGTAACAGGAAGAATATAGACTAAGGTAAAAAGACACTGGAGTGCAATGAAAGAGGGGTGTCAAAATCTGGATTTACATCTGAATTTAAATAATTAAATTCTAATGGAAAAATCTGAATCTGAACAAGAGAACCTATGGAACACAATGGAAACTGTGTAAATCAAATTAGACATATGAGATTAAAAGCATGAATGAAACTAACACAATGAAAGACAAAAACAATGAGAGAAAAGATGACGCATATGAAGGACAAAGAATGGTAACCTTGTTCCAAGTATGACAAAAATTTCCAAAGTAAAGTGAGACATGTTAAAATAGGAACAACAAAAAAACATCAAGGACATCATCAGGTAAAATTTGGAGAGCTGAAATGGACTTCCAAATGCATATGAAAACATAGAGTTTTACCTGCATTCCAAAAATCTAAAGTAAAAAAGAAACCTGCTGCTAGGGTTAGATTGACACATTCACAAAATTAAATTATAAATAAATGAGAAGTCTTGCATGCATCAAGGACAAAACAAAGGTTAGAAAAAGTTAACCATTAATCCAACTAGTGTTTTCAGAATGGTCACTGTTTGGAGTTTTGACATTAAGTACATGGTGCTTGCCCTCAGGAAATTTATTCAGATGTGGGATTCAGATGGTTCAACAACGACATGACAATGAGTGAGTGCTGAGAAGGGGAAAATAAGAGGGGGAGCAGTCTCAGTATGAGTTTGGAGAAATTGTCAATTCTGGAAAGATGAGCTGAAGCGAGTCAGATATAGAATAGGAAAGAATGTTCTAGCAGGGCATGGAAACAGGATGGTACAGATTGAGGGAAAATGGGTTTTTTTCCAGTAAATGAAAGGAGAACCCAACAGATGAGAAAAAATTATCATATGCTCCAATATGAAATAAGTTCACTGTGATTGAATTACTGATTTTAATCAAGGCAGGTTCAAGATATAAAGCTAGAGACAAAAGTGTGGTCAAGATCCTGCAAATGCTTATATGATAGATAAGGAATTTACATTTTATCCTTATAGCAAGAATGATTATTGAAAGATTTTAAGCAGAAAAGAGATCTAAGAGAAATGTTCATTTCAGCCCTTCTGTCATTCAAATCCCAGCTCAACCATTTACCTTAGGCATAGTATATATTTCCTATGTTTCTCAGTTTCCTTATCCATAGAGCATGGATCATAACAATACTTAACCAATAAAGTTGTTGTGAG
Organism: Equus caballus; assembly: GCF_041296265.1. Taxonomy (NCBI): domain Eukaryota; kingdom Metazoa; phylum Chordata; class Mammalia; order Perissodactyla; family Equidae; genus Equus; species Equus caballus. The sequence continues at coordinate 24,352,624 of NC_091706.1, read as the reverse complement.
GATTAAATGAAAAAATCTTTCAAAAGTGCCTGACACATAGTAAACACTCTACAAATTGCTATTAGTAAGGGATTTTTAAACAAAGGAATGACAGGATGGAATTTTAGAAAGTTCAGAGGCAGAAACTTGAGAGACTTATTGGCTGATGGCTTTATTTTCTCCATGGATTAGAAAGTGGGCCAAGAAGGGCACAACGGAAATCCTAAAAAGAGTAGGTAACTCTTGAAATGGATGCTGTAGAGAACAGAAGAGTGAAACTTAGAGAAACTAAGGAAGGTGGCTAGGCAGCAATGAAGTTGGAAACCACTGAGGGATTTTCTTCAGCAGTACTCAGAAACCCAGGAATAGGAATAAAGAAGACACACTGTTGGGTTGTTTCAGATTGGTGTGCTCCAGACAATTGTGACAGATGGACAATGGGTAAATAGACATAAAGATATTGGCAAGAAAATACGGTTGATGTTACGAATTTTCATGAGAGATCATTTTGCTCCCCAAGGAACATTTGACAATGTCTGGAGATATTTTTGATTGTCACAGCTTGAGAGGGGGCCACTGATGGAATCTGGTGAGTAAAGGTCAAGGATGATTCTAAACATCCTACAAGGAAGAGAACCACCCCTAATAGCAAAGAATTTTCTTGGGTTAGAAAATATAAATTGATTTGGAAATCAAGGGAGGTAGAAGAGGTTTTACAGAGAGAAACTAAAGGATCAAAATACGGCACGGCCTATGAGGTTATAGAGCAGAAGTATATCAGGTGGAGAGAGGTAGAGAGGGAGAAAAGGAGAGAAGACGAGAATAGGGGGAGGGGATGAGAGAGAGAGAAGGAGAGAAAATATGAATGGGGAGGAGAGCAATATGAATGAGAGAAGAAGGCTATGGTCCTAGAGTGGTTTATTATTGTTATTCTTCCATTATATAACATTTTAGAGTTGGAGTAGGTTGAGGCAATGACACATATGTGACCACACTTGTCCAAGGCTGAAGCAGAATACAGGTGAAGTTCACTAGAGATGACTAATTCCAAGATCATTTACGTTACCCAGAAAAATCCTTCAGCTGGAAGGAGTGAGGAAGATAGTAGTTCAGGTATTACACCCTTTATGGAATTAGGGCTGTGGAGGAAAGTCGGTGACCCAGTAAAACTATTTTTTTTATGTATAGAGTCAATGTAAATAAAACACAGTTAACATAAATAAAACAGTTCATCTTTGGGAAAAAAAGAAAACAGTCAAACAGATTTTAAAAATATTTGCTAAAGAAGGAAAATGGCGATTTTTCACTGTGTGGCATTTTCCTATACTTTCTAAAGTGAATATTTTTTTTTACCGTAAGAGTAGAAATCAGTAAACATGAAAGAAAAAGAAAATACTTGAAAAATGAAATAAACAGTGAAACATTGTATGTAGTTGCTTCATATAGCCCATAAACTGGAACATGAGTAGTCTCTACATTTAAAATTATTCCTTGGGGGGCCGGCCTGGTGGCGCAGCGGTTAAGTGCGCACATTCTGCTTCTCAGCCGCCCAGGGTTTGCCGGTTCGCATCCCGGGTGCAGACATGGCACCACTTGGCATGCCATGCTGTAGTAGGTGTCCCACATATAAAGCAGAGGAAGACGGGCACGGATGTTAGGTCAGGGCCAGGCTTCCTCAGCAAAAAGAGGATTGGCAGTAGATGTTAGCTCAGGGCTAATCTTCCTCAAAAAAAGAAAAATTATTCCTTGGGAACATATGAAAAGTTTGTTGTCAACTATTTTATCAGAAGTGATACCATAAATGACTTCCAATCTAAAAAGATAAGAATGTAGAAAACAAAATAATACAGGACACTGAGAAGAAAAGTGTGTCACATTTCTGAGAGGACAAACACCGTAAAGTTCTCTCTGACCCTATACTGAACATAAAACTAAGATTTTGATGAGATTTTATGATTGTCCAGGGAAAAATAAATGCATTGCTTACTGGCATAAAATTCACTGTTTAGAGATAAAATTTCACAAGACATTCATTGTACTTGTGTGGTAAACTTATACCATTCATTCATAACATTCCGCTTTGTGGAATTCTAATGATCAACCTGATAATCTTGATTAAGGAGCTTAAGATGAAGCTTTCCACCGATGTTCTTCAATTCTACTATCTTGGCCATTTATTGCTTCTTCCACAAAACTCATCTAGTAGAAGAACAACAACTCTGTGGCTCAAAGTTTGAGGGGGAAATTTTCTAGTTATAATTACCCGTATAGGATTGGCTCTTGACAGTGAGTCAGAATACCAGATATGTATTCTCCGTCCTCTCTGCCTTTCAGCACAGAATCATCAATTCTTTGCACTACAGATCAGAAGGTGCAGAGTGAACATTCAAGAGTACGCCAATTTGAGTCCTTTCAATGAAGCCTAGAAACACTTGGTGATATTGATTGTTTACTAGCAAAATTACTTATATTCAGAATTTGAGGAGTGATGCCTCTAAGTGTTTTATAATAAAATTTGCACATGGCTTTATGTTTCATAGTTTTCTGTATAAAATCAATAATCAATAAAGATATATTTCGTAATATTTTCTTCTTATCTAAAAATTTCCCCCAAATTCTCCATTCTCTCAAATTGTGACAACATTCTTGGAAACCCTACTATGAAAAAGAAGCATGGTTCCTTCACAGAAAATCTTCCATTTACCCTTGCAGAGTGCAACATAAAACGTTTTTAGTAAGATATTTTGGAGTTGATGTAAAAAGTATGCACAGCTACTATGGGACTCACCCAGCTATAGGAAAATGTTTACTAAGCCACTGAGAGATTCTCCAAGGAACTGGACTTTATGCAGATCCAGCCGTTGCCTCAATTTACCTTCAAGCAAGAAATGTACGTTTTGCTCTAAAATCAAAAGGGAAATATGAAGAGTTTCAGCAACTATTTATACAATATTCTCTGGAATCAGTTAGACGCATTAAGAAGGATTAAAGGATATTGGGAAAATTGTGGTGGAGAATACAATTAAACAATGAATAAACATGGTTGCTGTTTATTTAAATTACATACAGCCAGGCAGTCCCTTCAATGATTAAAAGAGGACTTTTTGGATTTTCTTTCTTTAAACGTAGTTCCTGACCGCAAATTCCTTAAACTCGAGTGAGATAAATAAATCCCACATGACATCACTAATCATATTTAGTGCTTAGAATCTATGAACTCCTTGCTGTTCTTGTGGGAATATGTGTTTTCAAAACTTGACCTGGACCAAGCTTATCCACAGAAAATTGCTCATAATATCACTGAAGAACCACAAGTAATCATAACTCATCATAAAGTCTTTTTTTCTTAGAACTCTTACTTTCTATAGTTAAAAACAGGAATTTGCCAGATATAATTCTAGATGTCTTATTCATACAACCAAACGAAATGGATTTCTTAGAAGAAATTTTACTTCCAGAGAATGAATTCACTTGTGAGCAAAGTAAAAATACTTTGACATCTTATTTTGTAATTGTTTGCATCACACTGATTCCAAGATATTAATATTTGTGATAGTAAATCTAAGTTTACCCTAAATTATCTTAAGAAGCTTGTAAGATGTGCATCTTGCACTTCCTAAGCCTCGTGAAGGCCAGGATAAGAAGGTAATAGGATAGGTTGAAATTGTTCTGAAACCAATAATTGCAGGATCTGGATTTGCCATCTTTCTCAGAAGTTAAATGCTCTGAAAGATAGGGCTAGCCCTGCTCTCAACTGCACTATCTAAATTTAATGGGATAACTTCAAACCAAATGGCATATTTCTAGTTGCAGCTTAATCTGCCTCATTTTCTGTTCGGTTATATACATGACACACTGGAACCTCACAGTTTTGTTTCTCAAAGCAATCACTGCAAACCAAATTCTTTATTTAGTCTGGCTACTAACTGGCCGGTATAGGTAGGTGATATGACAACTTCAGGCTCATAGATAGTGAAGGGGTCCTTCAAGGTGATGTGACAACATGTAACACTTAGATGCATGTTTTATGGAGCCAACTGGGTATGAGAATTCAGTAATATCTCAGAGGATTAATCTGAATGACAATATGGTAAAATAATAATTTTTTTCATGTCCAATACAACTGGTAACTTGGGATCACTCACTATTTTTATGTTCAACGAAATTATACAAACATATACTTTAAAAATGGTGCTTGGGGGGGCCAGCCTGGTGACACAGTAGTTAAGTGTGCACATTCCACTTTGGCAGCCTGGGGTTCACTGGTTCGGATCCCTGGTGCAGACCCACGCACTGCTTGGCAAGCCATTCTGTGGCAGGCGTCCCACATATAAAGTAGAGGAAGATGGGCACGGATGTTAGCTCAGGGCCAGTCTTCCTCAGCAAAAAGAGGAGGATTGCTGGCAGATGTTAGCTCAGGGCTAATATTACTCAAAACAAAAAAAAATGGTGCATGGGGCCAGCACCATGGCCAAGTGGTTAAGGTTCTGTGCGCTCTGCTTTAGCAGCCTGGGTTTGAGGGTTTGGATCCTGGATGCGCAGACCTACTCCACTCGTCAGCCATGTTGTGGAGGCATCCCACATAGAAAATGGAGGAAGACTGGCACAGATGCTAGCTCAGGGATAATATTTCTCAAGCAAAAAAAAGAAAAAGATGAGAAGATTGAAACAGATGTTATCTCAGGGTTAATCTTCTTCACCAAACAAAGAAAAAAAAGGTACATAATTGATGAGTAAGGCTATATTAGCTAAGAAGGGAGGGGTTTTTGTTGTTGTTGTTTTTGTGGTTTTTTAATTTTTTTTTTTGAGGAAGATTAGCCCTGAGCTAACTACTACCAATCCTCCTCCTTTTGCTGAGGAAGACTGGCCCTGAGCTAACATCAGTGCCCATCTTCCTCTCCTTTATATGTGGGATGCCTACCACAGCATGGCTTTTGCCAAGCAGTGCATGTCCGCACCTGGGATCAGAACCAGTGAACCCTGGGGCCACCGAGAAGTAGAAAGTGCACACTTAACCGCTGCGACACTGGGTGGGCCCCAGGGAGGGTTTTTATGCATGTCAAGGGCAAATGTCATTTTGTGTATTTTTATTCATGTATTTACTTTTTAACTGTAACTGAGATATTCGCAAGAGTTGTTTTGTTGAAATAAATAATTCACTGGAATCTTCCTCCTCTCTTCCTTTGTGCTGCTATATAACATTACACGTATTCTTTTTTGTGCAAAAGTTTTTTAAAGATATGTGTATAAATTATATAAGTGAAAGTTATTCTGCGCTAACAGAATGTTACTTCTGAGGAAAAGAAGACTAAAAAGTAAATATTAAAAATATGAGAATCAAGCTCCATATATGTCAAAGCAACAAGTTAATAATAACAATTATAATGAAATATGACCAGACATAGTTGCTACACTAACTCCTAAACTAGAGTGTATCTGGTCATTTTTGTATTTTTCCCTTGATGTGTTACCAAATATATAGTCAGTGCTTAATAAATGCTTATTAGAACAGATTAATTATGGACATTACACATCACGCTATGATATAAGCAAATGGAAAAAAATTGGAGTCAATTGCTTCATTATCACATATTGTATTTTAATAGCAGACATATTTTTAAAGAACTCTAGATCATTGCAGGAAATGATTTATCAGGAGTGTTCTTTCCTCAAATGGGTGATAGCTAGTGTCAGTCTGTTGTATAGAAATAATCTTTGAGTGAAGGAAAGGTATGGAGTGAAAGTGGATAGCTTGCAAAATTGATGCTTATGAAAGTTCCTACTAATATTCTGAGACAATGCCATTTTAAATTGTGGGAAATTAAGACGTCTTAAATTTCCTTTGATCTCTACCTCAGAGATAGGAGAATACGTCAGGGAGTCTAATATCCCAAGATTTCAGAAGTTCTCTTTCCTTTATACACTATAACAGGAAAGAAAATAGGCTTTAAATAGATATAGTTATGACTGTCCTTAATCCAGTTTTAGGAAAAGCATAAACTATTCGTGGCATGAAGTAATTTGTACACATTGCTTGTACTGGCTACATAGAATATCAGAAATAGGGGTGTTATTTAAAATTATAGACCTCACATAACTTTAGAACAAAAAAGCTGGGGTCGCTGTTGACAGAATTACCAAAGGGCATGAGGTGTTCCCATCTAACTTCAGGCTTGCGCTGACATTCAAAGGGAGTTCCTTGGCTAAAAGAGGTAGTAGGCCTTCAAAAATCAGTCTAAAAGGGAATTAAGGAAGAAAGAAAGATGAACCCTCTCATAGACATCTTTTCTCTACTCTCTGAACCTCTCTCTTCCAATTATGTTCTTCGCAGAAAGACTTGCCTTTCTCCATACCAGTGGAGTTTTTGACACGTTTCTTACCCCAAAGACCATAAATTTCTGTTCCTTTTGCAGATAAAAAGTCACAGATCATTTCTGTTGGATGAACCTCTTTGTTATACCATCTGAAGGGTTTAGAAAAAAACAACGTCATATTCATCTAAAGAAAGAAAAGAAACACAACATTACCAATTCAATGTGAAAGCTATTTCTGAGGCAGAATTAAAATAGCATAATTTCAGCAATTTACTTTTTTACACTAACACCATAGTTCATTATTTTATACATCCGTGAAGGCACTTCAGAACCTCTCATATGCTTTTAATCTATCACTTACTAGTTGGCAATTACTACTTCATCTTCGGTCTTTATGCTCTTAAGAATTTGAACTCATAAAACAACATTGTTCTTATAATTGTGTAAGAACCACAGGAAAAGGAAAATTCCCTGTCTTTATCGAGCCCCACTTGTGAACATTTTTACATTCATTATACTTATTATACTTTAACATGTTTTAAAATTAAAGTGGGTTTGCATGCTCTTTTTGGAAAAGGGGGAGAAATCATTCTCCCTGAACTAAATGGGGAAAGTACATTAGAAGGGTTTCAAGGAAATTGAGGCAACAGCTCATGTTGAAAAATGCAGTTTAAAAACTGCCTGAGCTAAAGCCAATCCCACCTGGGGTCCAGGCCCAGATGGAATGGAGTGATGTTACGCCAGGCCTGCCTGGTGTCCAAGGGGCCAGTTCATGTGAGAAGAATCAAAGAACATAAAAAGTGGAAGTGAAGTCACTTGGAAAAGCCTTTGGGGTGTGGTTACATCAGGGTTAAGTTCAGCCCTACGAGGAGCCCCTAGAAGGCAAATAATGGACAGTTCAAAGTTGACAGAAGGAAGAGAAGGCCAAAGGTGACAAGACAATGCACAGTGAAATAGGTATCAACATGTAAAAAACTATGCCAGGTTAAAGAGTACTGAATGCTGAAAATGTTGAACTAGGAGCATTGGAAACAGTCTTCACAAAAGCCAGCTGGTTATCAGGAAAAGTGGCATCGTTACAGGATGCATCTAATGAATGCTGACTTTCCCCAAAGGGCTCCTTTTTAATGGTTCACTTATACACTTCCTTCCACATCGGAAGCACAGTCTTAAAAGGGTCAAGGTCCACTAGGAAAATCTCATGGGTAGTACACATGTTAATATCACATTAAGATTTTGTAGGCAGAGCACACTGTTGAGAAGGACAAATTTGATGCATGTAATTCGCTAATTTTTGTAATATTATTTTTCAAAAAGACTACATTTATTCTTAATACTATGGAAATTTACCTAAAAAGTTTGAAAAATTCAACATTCATCCATGTAACAGTGAACAAATATTTGTTGGTTTCTTTTTTGATTGACATGAAGTTCTAGAAAATTCAAGGATGAAATGGATATGATCACATCTTCATTTATCTTACCAAGTGAGAGAAACAGATATTAAACAAATTATAACACAGCTAACTATTACATTACAGGTATAATCAATGTTATGAAGAAAAAACATAGTCTACTTCACCTAACTTAGAATATGAGCATACTGCACATTATATGTGACAATGAGCACATTCTCATATGGTGAATTTTTTAACAAAGTAATTTCTTTAATGAATCCTGTGATTCCAAATAATGATACAACTAGACAAGTGCACCATCCTCCTTTTCTGAAGATATCATGTTTCAAATAGTAAATGGTTTGAAGTTTGAGAAACATAAAAATCAGGAAAAAAATATGAGAAAATCTTTTGCCCTTTTTTTCCACAATAAAAAAGAATACTACTATTAATATACTTCAGAGTAGTTATGGCAGTGGAAAGTGTATGTTGGCAGTGTTTTATTCAGAGGAAGTTTAAAGAATATGGTTTTTACTTTGTGGTTTATTATCCTTATTTGAAATGAAATATAGAAAGGTCCAACGATAATCAGGCAGCTTGCCATTGAGCCTGCAGCGTTTCAAGAACCACAAAGGAAGAATGACTCATTCCCACACACCACTCAACTGCAGCTTCATATCTACCAGGGATTTTTATAACACTTGGGATTTGTTAATAGCTCATTAAGGTGATTTCAACATTTGAACCTCCCATTTACAATCGTTGATATTTCATTGCCCCAAAATGATCAGTTAGCCCAGCCAAACCTTGATTCACGTCCTACCACAAAGGATCTCCATTTCCACTAACTTTTGCTGGTTTGCATTATTCTTAGTGATTGGGTGTTGCATTAACAGGTCCAATTTTCATCTTTACTTGCCCTGATTTAGTCAATAAAGATACGGAGCTAAGGCGACGAATTTGGCAAGAAAGCTAGGATCTGGGCAACATGGAAAGATCCCAGGGATATGTTAAATTACACTCAAGACCATGAAGGGCCATGGCCACCCCTTGTCTGAAATCAGACAGATAGGAAAATTGAGACCAAATGCAGTGGGGCTGCATTTCAAATGAAATGGTTTCAAGTCATGCTAATGTCTGGCATCAATTTGAAATTCCTTAAATATAACCACACGATTTTAGTTTTAAACAAGGCCTATCACTTTTAATGATCCAAAAGAAACTTTTGATTGCAGTGCCATAGGGCAATTCAATGAAAGTCTTACAGCATTATATTCTGTATAAAACCAAGGCTTAGGAGGCAATTAAAGATAATCAAGGGTGGATGCTATTAATCACCTATATATCTGTTCAATATCAAAATAGGTTTTTAAAAAAATTAGATAGTCATAGGAAGGCCTCAAGAAGAATGGAAAGCCTAAGAAACAAAATTAGTTGGGGGCTCATTACTGTAATACAGAAAAGAAGAAAACAAATACATATGTAGATATATGAAATTGGCATTATTTATTAAATATAGTATCTGGGCCACATGTTACTTTTAATAATATCATCTTGGATTTATATGGTGATATGCCTCCAGAGAGCCAGAAATTCTCCTTTATATTAAGGAATAAATTATTACCAATATTAGCAATCATGTTTATAGATGAAGATTTTAATGCACAAAAATGCATAATTTATCCAAGGTCATCAGCTTTAAAGTCAGATAAGAATCCAAGTTTGCTGATTTATAATCAAATGTTCTATTCATTTGATTAAGAGATCTTAACCTGGAGGCAAGAGCTTCAGGGACCTTTGAACATCTTGAAATTAAATGCAAAATGTCATCTATATGTATGTTTTTCTCCCCTGGGGAGAGAATCAGATTATCAAAAGAGGTCATGACATAAAACGTACTAAATACTAGCTTATTCGATTAACCCACTTCCGTACTAGATTTCTCTAAAAAAGAATGATATTCATTTGCATAATAAATTTAAAGTTCAGCCAAAGTTTCTAAATGGTATGCTAGTAGTTGGAATACATTAATGTAGCTTAGTAAATAACTGCAGAGAACAATTTAGATGGTGAAGGACTTGCGTCCCTAGTTAACTTTTACATGCCTTGACATTTATTCTTATCACATCACAGAACTCACAGAGGCAAATGTTCCACTTAAACAGTTAAATGTATTTAAACTACCATTCCTGATTTGCAACTTTGGGTACGTAATGAAAAATTCATCTTTTGAACTAAAATTGTTCAAAGCAGGAGGCAATATTTTTCCCCGTAAATGTATAACATGAGATCAGCTGTTTTTTACGTACGAGAACACAACCGAATTTGCTTTCTTTCCCATTTTATCTTTTGGAAATTTTGCCCACACACACGCACAAATACTCTAATTCAGGACATAATAAAGTATTAAATTCATTTTATTTAATTTTCAGAATGGAAATGCCAGTCTATATTTGCATTTTTAATGCTAAAAAGTAAAAGTAAGAAGGAATTTAAATATTGATTTTCATGTGCACATATCGGCAATTTGGATTCGGCTCTAAGTTGAATGTATCGACTGTTGCTCCATTAGAAATTAAAAGATGCAGCCTTTACCTAAAATCTTCATATTTCTTCAAATGGGGCTGTACCAATATAGAGCATCCCAACTGAGAGGTTTGACTGAGTCCTTCAATGCATTTAATAGAACAGCCTGTTTGACAATCTCTCTACAGGCTTAACCAATCTTTTAGATTCATTTATAGAATTTATAGAATAATATAAGAGCCTTGCCATATTATTCAATGCAAGAAAGTCACCAGCACTCAGCTGTACTTGGTCTAGCCCAGAAACCACATTTCAGGCCTTCCAAGGACTTCTCAGAATGGATATAATCTCAGCACCAATTGATTTACAAGCAAACAGCCTGGAATCCATAGGGTTTCCACATTAGCTTATGTCAGAGATCTCTAACAGGTTTCTTCTCAAGACATAGACAGTGTTTTGATGGCCATTTCATGAAGCTTGTCCAGGTTCCCAGAGGAGGGGTAGAATAGGTCTCTGCTTACATATATACAGCTTATCCATGAAGAGACATCAAAGATATGAGGCAAGAGTTTCTTGCCCAGTGGAGCACAGGGTTTGTTTCTCACTAGCTGCTGACGGGTTATTTTTACTCCTGCCCCCATCTCACTACTAAGGCAAAATATTTCCAGAAGTACACAGGTCCTTGGCACAGGCACTGGCTTGCAGTTGATAGAGAAGAGAGTTACTTCCAGCCACCCAAAATGATGTGGGTCATTTTTGTCCCATTGAAGACTCCTGAAAGTGAAAACAATCATCTCGATCTGCTTTTCTACAGTGGGACAATGGGGAGGGGTAGTTATCAGCTTAAACAAAGAGTTGAAATTCAATTTCCAATCATTCCGTAAGTGTAAAGATGATCAAGGCTAGGCTTCTTCTTTGAATCTTATGAGCCATGTTAGTTCTGTTCCAAAAGTTTCTCTGCTTTGATAAAGAAGAAAGGCATGGAGCCAGCTACCCGTTTGTAAGAATATGCCCCATTTCGATTGCTGAAATCTGTTGCTGATTAAGTAGCACATAGGCCAGTATTTCTTGACTATGCAATCAATGCCTGGACCATAGATATCAATAGAGAGAACAAGGATTGCTAATGCCTATGGTCAATGTCAGGAGTAGGGAAGAAATAAAAAGAGCAGTTATAAGCCATAGCTTTTCTTAGTGTCTGGTCAAGGGATGTTTCACACAAAACAAGGAATAAAAGAAACCCAGAACTGAGGCAGAAAAACTGTTTATTGGTCAAGCTGACTGAAAGGAGGCTCCTGAAATGGAAGTCAGATTTTGCTGTTGTGTTCCTGACAACTGGGCTTTCTCTGTTATATCTTTATTTCAGAGATAGCAAAATGGGTTTCTTTGGTTAAAGACAGTCTCCCTGGAACAAAAAAGACAAATATGTCTGCTTTTGTGCAGGTGGTTGCAGAAAAGACAAACTTTCCTCCAATATGGGAATATTTATTTTACAAAGCAAGTAGTTCCCAAAAGACCAAATGGTACTAAACCAATACAGGTAGACAGAGATACGTCTCTGGGTGCAGATGACTTCACCAGGACACCTAATCTATTAATGGCAGCATGAATAAATTGGGGAAGTTGTGTTTGAACAATATAGTCAAATTGAATATTTAAGCCACTCCTTCGCTATAAGTAGGCTCATCCTTGAAAGGCGATGCAATTTTCATTCCAATTAATGGCCACAATCTCTACTACATTTTTCAACTTATCCTTGTAAAATCACCACTTCATCAAACATGTGTAGTTGCTGTTTCCTGAAAACATCTGGAGAGTTGGTGACCCTATTGTTTATGTCATTCCTCTTTCAGGGCATGCTTTTCACCATTTCTCTGTTGATCTCAATTTTTTCCATCCCTATTCTCAATGAAGTTTTCTGAGAATGCTTTAGCCCCCTCTAATTTCTTTCTTGTCCTGCATTCCTATAAGTCAGATTTCTGCTTTAGGCATTTACATACATCCTACTGTTACAAATTTAATTTCCTCCTGCTTTGTTATGAGAAACGCCCTATATTAGAGTCAGGTGATTGTTTTTCTAGCCTCTAATTTGCCACATAGTGTTTCTTTTCTATTGAGCAGGTCACTTAACCTCTCCAATCTTTACTCTCCTTGTTAGTAAAATGAAAAGAAAAATGTGCTCCTTTCCTAGGAGAGCCAATAAAGTAACAAATAAAGCTTGAAATAAAAGAAATTTATTATCATCTACATTGCAATTTCGGTGTTTCAGTTATTTTTTCATCTGAATTATCAGCATTTTTAGAATAACATTCTAGACTAAATAACATTCCTTTGTGCTTCCTCGACACCTTTATCAAAGTCTATCTTTGCACTTACACCAATGTACGGTATTTTTTATGTCTGTCTCTCACCAAAGTAAAAGCTCCCAAAGCTGAACCTGCATTGTATTCAAGAGATTCTTGAATGTCTACTATTTAGCACCTGAAAAAGTATATATTCTCCAAACATGGGATAAACTGAACCAAAGTACTATACATATCTTCATCACATGGCACAATTCTTTGCATGTAGTTGATGTAAGTTGCTTTTTTGTTGAGTAATTAAACTAGAAATCATTCATTACCTGCAGTTTATCTTAGAATTTCTTGCCCGGATCAGTTCATCAACACATGTGGTAAGCGGCAAAACAACTCTTTACAACAAATCAAGTACTTTGAAGACAATGAGAAAGTCTATGCCTACATAAATGAAACACACAATATACACAATTATAAAATATCCTAAAGGGCATGCCAATGCAAATCATCAATATATAAAAGAGAGCCAATACCTAGAAGTAGTTCAAACTCATGGGCAATATTTAAGCTGTTACCGAAATATGAAAGTTGTGTAATGGCTTCTTTGCTGAGAGTTTGCATCTTTGAATGTAAAAGTAATCCATTACAGATGGTTTTCTGCATAAACGTGGTTAAGAGTGTGAGACTGAAGCATACCGTCCAACAAATTTATTGATGCTTAAATATTATGATATCCAATAGGAACAAAGGGACCACTTTTGCTGTTTAAAACTGTCCAAGTTTCTGTCTTTCTTCTAGTAACCAGTCTCAAATTCTGAGGGGAAAATGGATTCCTTTTTATTTACCACAAAAGTCGTACACAAATTTCTTTGGAATCTTCCATATGTCTCCCACATTTAACATCCCCTTTTACGGAACTCTCTCCACCTTAGAAAGGGTGCAATCAATTCCTCTTTAACTAGTTCCGCAACTCTAATTTCTCCCCTTGTTGGCTACTACACTCCATTATTCATGAATTGTCTCCAAGCCCAATTAGATATGAAGCCAGGTAGGATGAGGAAAATGCCTGTTTTGGTGGTCCTAAGAAATATGATATATGTAATAGGAATAGAGCCCCATTCTCCAGCTCCTTTCTTTTCTCTCTGGGCACCTTCACAGATCACCCTTACACCTCAGTGTCCTACGATCTTAAAAACAAACATAGCACAGCCCATAGAAACCCTTAGTTCTACTTTGGTTTAGCAAATAAAAAAGAACAACCTCTGGTTTCTGGCCTGGCACTTTTAAGGAGTTTGGAAGTTATCACTCCCGTTCACACAACAAGAAAAAATCTGAACAAATGAAAGTCAACAGCTTTTCTCAGACCCACCAGAGAACTGAAATCACAAGCCAAATCGATGCCCACAAATTTGGAGAGGCAGACAGGGGGGACACAGAGAATGACGACTTACCAGAGCGAGAACACATGAGCAGAAGCCTCCAGGGAACCAGAATCAAGGTAAGAATCTCTAAGCTGTAATTAACAAAATACTGGAGGCTCAGCGTGGACAAGTGTCAGTTAAAAACTCCAGGGGGCCCAGACTTAGGGAGGCTCCCACAGTTTCGTGAGTTTTACCTCAAAACCATTCCAGGTTCTCACAGTAAGGATCAGAGAAAAGTTCCTTAGCGCCTATGGTAGGAGGAGGGAAAAATTAGCTACTTTGAAACACAACCAGAGCATTCCATTTTGTTTTGACAAGGCTTGTCCTCTAAAAGAACTGTTTTCCCAGAGCCTACCAGACTAGAGTTTTACCAGAACCTAACCCACCTAGGGGGAGGGGAATAACCAACTGGCCTTCCATGTGAAATAGGGGAAATACTTAACGCCAGCCCCCTCTAACATCCCTGGCTTATGTAAGTGAGAGTGGGGAATTTAGGGGTGGGGGACTGAGAACCCCTAGTAAAGATCACAGCCCAGGGGCACAAGAGCACTCTAAAACAAGGCTATAGACGCTTCCCCTCCCCCATACCTCAACAACACATCACTAAAGACCTGCTCAACCCAGTTCCTTTTACCCGGTATATCACGTCTGGCTTTCAACCAAAAATTGTAAGGCATACTAAAAGATAAAAAACACAGTTTGAAGAAGCAGAGCAAGCATCAGAATTAGACTCTGAAATAACAGAGATGTTGGAATTATCGGACTGGGAGTTTAATATAACTATGAATAATAATAAGAGACAACAACTATTTTCTTCTTCTTAATTGATGTAAAAGATAACAGTTTGTTTAAAAAATAATAGCAACAATGTATTCAGTAATTCTAACCTTTGGATAAATGAAATGAGTGACAGCCAAGATATAAGGGACAGGAGACAGGAACTAGGAATACCTTATCAGATATGTCCACTACCCATGTGGCTTTATAAAGTTATTTGAAAGAGGAATTGGATTAGCTGTTAACGTATATTTCAAACGTTAAATCAACCACTAAAAAAAAGCCAAAAGAGAAGTGTGATTGATACGCTGAGAAAAGAGAAAAAGTGAAATCATATAGAATGTTCAATTAAAACCACAAAGGCACAAAAAAGGAAAAGAAAAAAAATAGAAGCAAAGAACAAGGGTAATGAGGAGAAAACAGTAATTAGTTACAAAGAGATGTGATATATATGTAACGGGAATACATAAAAAGAAGAAAGAGAGAAAAAAACAGAAGATATATTCTTGAATTTGAAGGATAAAACTTTTGCGATGACTAATTCCCCAAAACTGATCCATAGATATAACAGCCAACCCTGGCATTTTTCTAGAAATCGACAAGCTGATTCTAAAATTTATACAGAAAGGTAAGGGAACGAGACCAGCCAAGCAATACTGAAAAAGAATAAAGTTGGAGAACCCAGACAGAGTAAATGATTTCAAGATTTACTGTATTCCAACCTTTCTAATTTGTTTTTCTTTTTCCTTCTTTTTCTTTTTTGTTTACTGGACAGACTCTCTAGCACAATGTTGAATAGATGTAATGAGAGCAGGCATCCTTACCGTGTTCCCAATTTGGGGGAGAAGGTATTCCATCTTCCACATAAAGTGTGAGGCTAATTGCAGGTATTCTGTAGACGCCTTTTATCAGATACATGAAGTTCCCTTTTTTTCCCACTTTGCTAAGAATTTTTATCATGAATTCATGCTGAATTTTGTCAAATGTTTTTTCTCTATTAAGATAATCGTATGTATTTTTTCTCTCTTGATAGAGTAAATTTCATTGATTGATTTACAAATTAGAAATATTAAGCCAGTTTTGCATTCTGAGGAAAAGCTTACTTGATCATAGCATATTATTATTTGTATATTGATGATTTCAATTTGTTAATATTTTCTTGACAATTTTTGTATATGTTTTCTCAAGGGATATTGGTCTGTTATTTTCTGACAAAGCCTTCATCTTAGTTTTGATAACAGAATAACACTGGCTTCATAAAATGTTTCTTCTATTTTCACAAAAGTCTGTGTAAAATCTGTACTATTTCTTCCTTAAATGCTTGGTAGAAATCATCAGTAAAGCCCTCTAGATGTGAATTTTCCTTTTGTAAGATTTTAAACTACAAATTCAATTTTCTTTAATAGATATGAAACTATTCAGGACTGAGGTTTGGTAATTTGCGCTTTTGAAGGAATTTGTCTATATCACATAAATTGTTGAATTTATTGTCATAAAAGTTTTCATAATACGCTCTTATCACCTTTTTTTTTTTTTTGAGGAAGATTAGCTCTGAGCTAACTACTGCCAATCCTCCTCTTTTTGCTGAGGAAGACTGGCCCTGAGCTAACATCCATGTCCATCTTCCTCTACTTTACATGTGGGACGCCTAGCAGAGCTTGGCTTTTGCCAAGCGATGCCATGTCCACACTCAGGATCCAAACCTGCAAACCCAGGCAGCCAAGAAGCAGAACGTGCAAACTTAACTACTGCACCACTAGGCCAACCCTCACCTTTTAAAATATCTGTAGGGTCTGTTGTGATTGCTTCATTTTCATTGCTGATATTGGTTATTTGTGTCTTCCCTCTTTCTTCTTGGTAAGCCTGAGGAGAGTTTTACTAATTTATTGATTTTTTTTTTAAAGAACCAGCTTTTAGTTTTATTGATTTTCTGTATTGTTTTTCTCTTTCAATTGTATCAATGAGTTATTTAGAAGTGTCTTCATTAATTTTCATATATTTGGGGATTTTTCCAGATGTCATTTTGTTATTGAATTTTAATTCAATTCCTTTATGGTCAAATATCATACTAGGTATGATTTCAATTTCTGTAAATTTATTGTGATTCTTTTATGGCTCAGAACGTAGTCTGTCTTGGTGGATGTTTCATGTACACTTGAAAGGACCGTGTATTTTGCTGGTGTTTTTTAAAGTGTTCTTGAAATGTCAGTTAGGTCAGATTGGTTGACAGTTTATTAAGGTTGAGTTATGTTGAGATCTTCCATGTTCTCACTCATTTTCTTTTGTACTTTATTGATTATTGAGAATTCTCTAACCCTATTTCCCTTTGCAGTTTGATCGTTTTCTGTTTTGTGAAAAAGCCCTCTTGTTAGGTACAAACTCATTTAGTATTGTCACGTTTTCTTAGTTATTTGACCACTTTATTGATGTTTAACGCTTTTATTTATTCTGGTAGTATTTTTTGTTGTGAATTGTAGTTTGCATTATATTAATATAACCCCTATATCTTTCTTTTGATTAATCTTTGCATAGTACATCTTTTATCATATATTTACTTTAACATGTGTATGCTTTTATATTTAAAGTGGTTTTCTTTTACACATCTTATAGTTGGGTCTTGCATTTTATCCAATTTGAGAAGCTCAGCCTTTTAATTTCATCATTAGATAGTTTATATTTATTGATGTAATCAGGTATAAATCTACTATCTTTAAACTATTTTCTATTAGTTCTAGCTGTCCATTGTTCCTTTCATTCCTCTTTTTCTGCCTTCTTTATTATTAAATGAATGTTCTTTTATTTTATTTTTTTTGCTTGTTTGTTTTTTGTTTTTGAGGAGGATTAGCCCTCAGCTAACTACTGCCAGTCCTCCTCTTTTTGCTGAGGAAGCCTGGCTCTGAGCTAACATCCGTGCCCATCTTCCTCTAGTTTATACGTGGGACGCCTACCACAGCATGGCTGCCAAGCAGTGCCATGTTCGCACCCGGGATCCGAACCAGCGAACCCGGGGCCGCCGAGAAGCGGAACGTGCGAACTTAACCGCTGTGCCACCGGGCCGGCCCCCTCTTTTATTCTATTTTTATCTCCATTCTTGGCTCTTTATTTATGCTTATTTTAAGTCAATAGTTGCTATAGGGTTTACAATATATATCATCTACTGTCTTTTTTCATGTCTAGTAAAAAAAAAGTCTCAAAATTCCCAATTTATCACTATCTTCTTTTGAACTAATGTTTTCACATTTTCATATTTTTCCTTATTTTTGCTACTGCAAGTGGAATCATTTTCCTCTATTATATCTATTAAGCAGCAACAATGATAATTAATTTACTAACAAACTAGCATCCACTACATGCCAAATAGCAATTGTTCATTTCCTCTTGTTCACTAACTAGCTACTATTTTTGTTTCATATTTTATTGCATTTGCCAGTACCTCCAGAAAAATAAAAACAATGGTTTAAAAAAATGTCACTTATTCTTGATTTTATAGGGAATGTTTCTATGTTCTTATCTTCAGTTTATTAAAAATTTTTAGCAGTAATAAACAAGTGTATTTTAGTGAATGTATGGATAAAGTTTTCTGATTTCTCCTTTTATCTGTTTTTTAAACTATTGTAATTATATATTGCATTATTATGGAAACCAACAAAAATTTCTAAAGAGAAGAAAAATTGTTGGGGATAAGTAAAATAAACATTCTCTAACTGAATGAAAAAATTCATATTCACCTATGAATATAATGGCATGTGATTTGAACATTCTTTCCAGTGACAAATTCAATCAATAATAACATTCAATAAATTTTTACTAACTACTGAAGTAGGCAAGAGGGTTTGTACAATTCATAATGACTAACATTATCTTCCATATGTCAAGTGCTGAAAAGACAGAAGAATTTTACCCAATGTCCAACTGGTGGCATTATATTACTGCAATCTGTTCTATAACCAAATCCAAAAGTTGATTTGATCATTTTAGTGAAGTACAGGGCTGAGTCCAGAACATAATCTAATCAAACACATTTTAAATTCTTTGTTGTAATGCAGCCAATGTATTACCATGCAGCATCTAATCCATCTGAAAGGTTAAATGACAGATTCTTAAAATACAACTAAATCTTCGAGACACCAGAAGCTCTATGAGTTAGGGAAGCTCGTGTGACTTCTTACTTAGCAAAGGAGTCTCCATGATCTTGTCTTCTAAGTATCCATCAACATGAGGCAATCTTTTATATAGCACCAATAAGAATGAGTGGATGTGAGAATGATACTTAAATTAAAAACTAAGCAGATGATAACACTTCATTAGTTTCTTCTTCCTCCAACTGATTGAAGAAGATCAAAAGAATTGGGCATGTTGAATGCATTTTAGTATACAGACATTCTCTAATTGTATTAGGAGCTCATCTCTCTATCAAGATTGATAGCTTCCTGAAGGGCAGCCATATAGATATAGATACAGATATAGATAGATATAGATCCGTGTGTGTGTACATATATACTTGTGTGTATACATAGTATATAGAGATATACTTATAAGTACACACAAATATATTTTTTTCTAATAACTAAATGACTGAAAATTAATGATAGAACCCCAAGGATAAAACAGAGCTACGTAGATAGATCCCAAACCAAATTTCTACATAAATATTCCAGTTATTCTCTAAGCCTGCACTATACAATACTGGGGCTACTAGCCGCAGATTAGACAAAATTTAAAATTCATTTCCTTATTCAAACTAGCCACATTTCAAGTGCTCAATAGCACATGTAATTAGTGGCTAACATATTGGACAGCACAGTTATAGAACACTTTCATCTTCACAGAAAGTTCTATTGGACAGCACTGCTCTAAGGAGTACGAATAGTCCTCCTTCATTAGTCAACCAGAAGAAATTCAACAAAAGTGTTACAACATTTCAGATTATTCTCCACATAGCTCTGACCAGAAAGACTTAAGTGTTACTACACAGAGGGCCTTCAGCCACAGGACAATGGATTTTCCATAATATTCGGTGCAAAATGATAAAGCAACGATGCCCCTGTGCCACTTCTGTATTATGACTCCCAAAGGAATGTTTAATGATGCTCAAATGGAAAATTCATGGTGCTCCAAAGACGGAAGATCAATTTTTGCTTACATATTAAATAGGCGGTAACACTTCAGATGAAAAGAACTTCAGAGTTCCATGTAATCACCAGAGCAAGGGCAACACACACTGAGCAGAAATAATGCAGTTGTCAATGAGAACAAGAGCTGAAACACCACTGGACGATAGCCAGCAGAGCTTATTGGAGAGAAGCTAAATCATGTACAAACATAAATTAATTAAGACACATTGGTTGAAAACAATACTTTTAGCAAGTACATAACAATACATACAAACATATATACATAGGATTTAGTAACACAGCCCTAAAGAAAGAAGTGGTCACTGAAAAGCAGAAGATGTCCCTTGAAACAAACAGCACATAGGATACAATAAAAATATCCAGCAGTGTTTTTTTTTAAGTTATATGGTTTAAGGTTAATCACCTTTTTCTTAATAAGTAAACATGGCAAATTGATGGTTCTCTCTTGGGCTCCACTAGAGGCTGGTTCCAAGACCGCGGTGGATACCAAAATCTGCAGATGCTCAAGTCCATTGTATAAAATGGTGTAGTATTTGCATATAACCTACACACATTCTCCAGTATACCATAAATCTCCTCTAAACTACTCACAATACCTAGCACAATGCAAATGCTATGTAAATAGTTGTTATACTGTATTGTTTAGAGAATAACGACAAGAAAATAAAGTCTGTACATGTTTAGTACAGACACAATCATCACAAGCCTATAATCCGTGGTTGACTGAATCCATGGGCACAGAACCCGTGGATACGGAGGGCCAACTGTATTATACGTTTTTACTTAGGGTGAGATATGTTATTTGTAAAGATTGTATTCTTTCATTTTCAAAGTACATCTTTTTATAATTTTCAAACACTCCTAAGTTAAAGAATATCTAGTTATTACCATCTAAAAAGACCAGCGTGGATGCAATCTACCTGTCTATAAGAGTCAAAATTCTTGTTTCCAGAGGAGAAAAACCAAGCCAAAGATTTTCCATTCTTTATAGAATTCTGGTGAGGCTTATTTCTGTGTGTTTGTGTATGTGCATGTGTGTGTGCGTATTTGTGTGTGTGTTATACATTACAATCACATAGATTTCTCTACAGACTGTGAAGACATCACCCACCTTTACT
The DNA here is from genome assembly GCF_041296265.1 of Equus caballus. Classification (NCBI taxonomy): domain Eukaryota; kingdom Metazoa; phylum Chordata; class Mammalia; order Perissodactyla; family Equidae; genus Equus; species Equus caballus. Next base: position 24,331,660 of record NC_091706.1, on the reverse strand, counting down.
TTGGTTGAACTGAGAAGCAGGTCAAACTTTCAGAAAGAGACTAAATCTGCTGATATTTTTTTTGGCAGTGATGAGAATTACCATTATACATAGGTTCCTCTCAAGATGTAAATCTTTAAAAAGTACATCAGATGATGTCACCCCATATTATGCTCAGGAAAACATTGAAATCCCCTTGCTTATTTCTAGCTTGTGATTGTGCCACGGTAGAATGTAGATGATAAAAGGAGACCAAAAACATCAAAGGTAAGCCACATTCACTCCCATTAGCTGAAAAATCATTTGACGTTGTTATTTATCATATATGATGCTAGTAAGACCAATTCCAATACAAGAGTAAGTTCAAAATATAAATAGGGTAAGAACTTAAATGTTAGGTGCATGAATTTGTAAAACATTTCATGCACATTCAACATTCTGACAGTTATCAAATGAACCCAAGAATGGGGTATAGTGTCATTCAATGCCCTTTCGGGTGGGTAAGATTTAATACCCGTGCAAATTTTATTCCTTCTTATTCACTCCCCTCTGCAGCTGTATTCTTGGCGCTGACTTCTTCCTCCTTCTGAGGTTAGACAGTATAATTTAAAGCATGGCTCTCTCCTCATTCCCTACAGTAATTAGTCTGCCTTGCTCAGGAAAGTTGCTTGCCAAGGAACATTTTAATTGGGCACTTGTTTCTCCAACTAACTATAAGTCAAGGTTGGTGGCCCTAAAGTTTGGTGCGGAAACATCCAGATGACCCAATATCATTGGATCTAGGTCTGGCTGGAAATTTTAATTTCTTTTAATGGCTGTTGAATGAACTTAGTTCTGTATAATGAAAAGATTTATCTATTATCTTAGAGTTGTTACAGTCTACTTCCGGTGTCCACTCAAACCTCGCAGTAATTATGAAAACCTTCACAGTGATCCCGGATCCCAGACTCTTGTAACATTAGGGTTTTACAGGGTGTAGTTACCTTCTCTGACAGAGTTTGTTGTTTTTTTTTTTAACACTGAGGCTGTTTCACCAAAAGCTTACAAAAGTGAATGGGCCTTTATGTGAATGCGTATAATTTATTAACAGTAGCAGCAACACCTTCAAAGCATCTATACACATATATTGTATTAGGCGCCATACACATAGGAGATTTGATGTGCAATAATTACAATTGCAAATTGTAGCAATTTGCAGCTTAAGAAAATATACCTATACACTGCTAGTTAAGAAAATGCACATTTTTATTCACCTACAATCAGCTGTGCTCGGACTTGGCACTTAGAACAACGTGATTCCCTCTTTGAGGACTTTCTGCACTGAAGACTTGAGAAGAAGCTGCAAGCTGAGGCGACAGAGAATAGTGGAGAAAATGCATTGACTTTGGAGCTAAATAGAAGTAAGTTTCAATGGTGCCTCTGCCACTTAGTGACTGTGTGACACTGAGGAGGTGTCTTAACTTTGTTGAGCCCTTTTCCTTATCTGTAAAATAGCAATGCAAAGTCCTACTTCACATACTTTGTAAGGAGAAGGGAGATCCCATATGTGTGTCATGACTGAAATAGAGCAGGGCCTCTAGTAAACAGCATATGGCTGCCCTTGTTATTTTTTTAAAGTAGCAATCAACAGACATACCCACACCCAAGTCCTTTTCCCAAACGTCTGTGTGGCAACACCTCCGAACTCTTCTAGACACAGAGTAGCATTCTGCTGACCTTGCTCTTACTGAGTGGTACGCACAATGTGTGTTTAATAAATATTTGCAAAGATCTGCTTCCTGATCTAAACATGGATCTCTGCTTTTGAAGTCAAAGAGGATTCTTCAAGTGAGCAAGATTTAAAAAATTTTTAGCGGTTATCTTCTACAATCCTCACATTCTAACTTACATTACATGAAAACAGTGGAATCCGTTGTACATAATAATATATTCTTTTTACATGGCCTTATCATGGTTTCCTAAATCTAGCAGATCCACTATTTTGTAAAGGATGAAAAATACGTGTGCAACCATGCACATACATATTCACAGACCAAACTTCCCAATGATTTTATCTTTAATTTATGGTGCAGATTTTTGTCCTATTTTTCTCATTTCTTATTATAAGCAAAAGAGGGCTTGCATTACAAAGCCTATATCATTCTTTTAAATGCATTGAAATTTCCATTTGTATTTCCTTCGCATTTTTTTTTTTTTTTTACATTAGACAAATCCTCCCACATCAGAACTCAGAACAGGAGAATCCTCCTATAATGCCTTTGGAATAGTATCACTTCACAGAATGAATTCAACCTGAGCACAAAGCTAATTTTTATCTGAGCCCACTCCTTTGCAAGCAAAATGGGACTATAGAATGAGATAAGAAACGTTAGTTCTTTTTCGCTCATGTAACAAATCTCTTAATAATACAGAATGGCAAATTAGTTATTTCTAGTGACAATATTAGGACAGTAATGAGAAAAGAAAAGCATTATATATTCATTCTCCTGACAGGTATTACAATAAGATTGCGGACAGACAAAAAAATTAATCAATTACACTTGGCCAACAGGGAAATAGGAATGATAAGATGTCTTGGAAATGGGAACAAAAAAATCCACGGTGCTGGAACAAGTTCATTTCCTGTCCACTTCAGGAGAATCTTACCGAGCTCCCATCAGAATCTACTTAAATCCCTGTTCCTGGCTCTCAAAGTGTCTTCCAGTGACTGCCACCTCAGTGAAAAGAGTCTCTACCAGTTATCCGTCCCTAATTGGCCCCACAATACGACCCCAGGGCACAGGTTCCCTCTACCTCCTGGACCAACTCTCCTATCAGCAGTCCCAGAATTAAAGCAAAGGAAACGGCCTGTGGTGGGAAAGGAAGGATTCTACGGAACAGAACCTGGGGGACTTCCTCATCATCATTTCAGGCAATTCATTATGTGGGCTTCCTAATTACAGTAGTCCCCCCTTATCTGCAGGGATACCTTCCAAGGTCCTCAGTGGATGCCCGGAACAGCAGAGAGTACCGAAACCTAGCTGTACTATCTTCTTTCCTATACATACATACCTGTAGAGTTTAATTTATAAATCAGTCACAGTAAGAGGTTAACAACAATAACTGATAATAAAATAGAACAATTACAACAACATACTTTAATAAAAGTTACCATCGATTTTAGAAACCTCAGTATATATGTTTTTCCTTATTCAGTGGAGAGCTTTCCTCTTTTCACTTAAAGAAAGTACTTTACAGCTTCTCTTTGGCATATTTGAATTGCCAGCATCACTGCTCTTGCACTTTGGGGCCATTATTAAGTAAAATAAGGGCTACTTGAACCCAAGGACTGTGATACCGCAGCAGTAGTGGATACAGCGTGCCTGTGCTGAACAAAGGGATGATTCATGTCCCAGGAGGGACAGAGCAGGACGGTGTAGATTTTGTCATGCTACTCAGAATGGTGCACAATTTAAAACTTATGAGGGGCCGGCCCCATGGCACAGCGGTTAAGTGCGCACATCCTGCTTCAGTGGCCCGGTGTTTGCTGGTTCAGATCCGGGGTGCGGACATGGCACCGCTTGGCAAGCCATGCTGTGGTAGGCATCCCACATATAAAGTAGAGGAAGATGGGCACGGATGTTAGCTCAGGGCCAGTCTTCCTCAAAAAAACAAAAAAACTTATAAGTTGTTTATTTCCAAAATTTTCCATTTAATATTTTTGGACCATGGTTGACCTTGAGTAACTAAAACCTTGGACAGCCAAACCGCAGATAAGGGGGGACTATTATACAATGAGAGAAAATATTTTGGTGAATTAGACTACTTTTAGTGGAGACTAGGTGTTTATTCATCAGTGAAAATGCAATTATCAAAGAATACAAAATTACAGCTATGGGTTGCTGTTTATTTTTATGCTTAAAAAACTGAGCTAGTGACTTATTTGTGATAGCTTTAGGAATTCCGAGAATATTATATTACCTGGATGAATAGAAAGTCTTTTTTTGTGAACTTTCCGAATGGTGTTTTGAATTTTACAACATTTAACATATTCTTATATTTTTATAATAATTTTGATTTTTTTGTCCTTTTTAACTGGGTCTTCATAAAGAGGGGATAATGGAAGAATGACATGATAATCAAAAATAATTGTGTGAATATAGCGTAGGGCTCTGAGAAGTGTTCTAAATTGAACTTTTTGTGAAACGAAAAGAAAGAATTAACAACATCACCAAAGAAAGAAAATAACCACAACAGGGGAAGACGTATGAAGCAGGTCAGTTTGAGAAGCAAAGTCTCTGTTTTCGCCAGAAACAGAAACAAAAGAGAATGGAAGTGTTTTAGTCAAAACTTGCATTTGTCTGGGTTCTGTCTTTTACTGTTATTGTCCGCTAAGAATAAGGGTTGCTTTTGTGCTACAAAATGGCCTCAAATTTCCCAGTGTCCCCCGGGGTGGTGGTGGTGGGATTTCCTTCTCTTCTGATTCATACAGTGCTGAGTTAAGAAGAAACTGATGTGGAGGACCACAGACACTGGAGGTTATTTAAGTGAAGCCCCAGATCAATAGCATCAACATCTCCAGGGAATCTCTTAGAAATGCTGCTGAGTCAGAAGCTCTGGGGTGGAGCCCAGCAGTCAGGGTCAGCAAGCCCTCCAGGTGATTTTGATGCTTGCCAAAGTTTGGGAACCGCTGATCCAAGGCAGCGAGAACATGGATCAGGGAAACATGTAAAATCACCAGGTAACAGTTGTGTGTGCTGTCCTTCTGAGTTCTTATCTAAATACAACATGCGGCAACATAATAATGAATGTACCGTGGTACTGATTTTTGGTATTCTTGAAAGAAATCTGAACTTATCAAAGAAAAAAATATTTTAAAAGTTGGAAAGTAAAGTAATTGTAATTCACACAGTTTGATGAGAAAATACACGGTATTGGTGGACCACTGTTGCATATAAAAAGTATACTTAGCAGCTTAGTTTTTTAAAAAACTTTATGAATTGGGATTCTTTTAACTTGCAGCAAGATATAAAAAGATATAATTGAGTCAGAATTGGTTTTAAAATATCAAGGTGGACTCCTAACTGTGAGGAGGTCGTGTGACGTGTATCTACAATAGCACATACCACTTCTGTGATGACCTTCCATGCAGTCGTCAAGGCATCGCATCTTCGCACTTTATTCCATTTGAAGGAGCCACTGTTTTCAGTGATAATGGACCATAGGGTGGCGCTAAGTAAAAGCAATATCACTTGGAACGTTTTGTGGTCAAAGTAAGGATGCTTCTAAAAGTGATCATCAAAGAGTTCACCTCAAAGTCCACTTAAAAGCTTAGTCATGATCTGTCTCAAAATGCTTATATAAGTTGATGATGTTATTGTCTGTTGGAACACAGTGAGTTAAAAGAGCCATAAGTCCGGGGTCTGTACAAAAATGGGCATAGGTAACAGTAAGTGTGTACATGAGTTTCCACTAGTGTTCACAGGACAATGTTACATATTTATCAATTTAAAGTATTTCTTTTTCAAATTAGGTATATCCAAAACTGTAATTATAATCAACACCTGAGTTATCCATGACAGATTGTAGACAGGTCTAGAGAAGATAGATTTAGAACAATGTCTTAGTCTGTTCAGGCTGCTATAAGAGATTGCCATAAATGGTGGTTATATTTATTCTCACAGTTCTGGAGGCTAGGAAGTTCAAGATCATGACACTGGCAGGTTTAGTGTTTGGTGAGAGTCCACTTCCTCACAGATGGCAACTTCTCCCTATGTCCTCACATGGTGGAATGGGCAAGGGGCCTCTCTGGGGTCTCTTGTGGAAGGGCACTAATTTCATTCTTAAGGGGTCTGCCCTCATGACCTAGTCACCTCCCAAAGTCTCCATCTCCCGCTACCATCACCGTGGGGGTTAGCATTTCAATATATGAATTGAGGGGGACACGAATATTCAGACCACGGCAATAATTCTTTAAGAAATCTATTGTCTGAATTATTTTCACGTGGAACAGTGACTAAAGTATTGATAAGAATGGTAGTATATTGCATTAAAATAGAGAAAATAATATGTATATTATATATATATATATCTTATAAGCGATTCGTAATGTAAAATTAGGTAGTTGTGTATGCCTGGGATTGTTTTGTTAGTTATATTTTACTGGGAAATAGAACACTATCAAATCAATGTAATTAGGCTAAACATGGAATGGGCAGAAGGCATATGCTTGGGGCTGAGAGGTATTTGGTCACACAGGTGTGACATAGAGGAAGAGAGGAATGTTAACACGTTCGCAACCATTAGAGAGAATGAGAAACTGCAAGGGAGTTTTAAAAACGTGTGCGGAACACAAGACTGAAGCCATATGGGAAAGCATTTGTGGATAAAAGCATGCAAAATCAACAAGTTCTCAGTTATATTCTTCACCAGTTGTATCTTCACCAAAACATACTGTCTGCCTTACAACTGCTCTCTTCATTGCACTCATGTTCCTTTTCGACAGTAGAGAGATTTGACCCCAAGAGACTAAGATAAGGGGATGCAAGAGTCTCTCCATAGATTCATAATTTTAGATATGGATGGATATAAATTCCTTTCTATCAGGATTTTTTTCCTAAGAAAGAAAGCATTTCTTTAAATGGAAGGGCTAATCATTTCAGAGCTCCATCTCCACTCGAAAGGCCACTTATTTATGAATGGGTTATGGGAATGCCTTTAATTGACATTATCAGGTTCTATTTTCAATGGATTGGAAAAAATGATAGACACGTTAAAGCAGAGTTCTCTCAAATGATTTTTAAAATTTTTTCTGGATATATTAAGATGACTAGGGAAAATAAAAATGTAGACTCATATCTTCTGGGAAACCTAGTAACCTAATGAACAGTAAGACTTGGTAGGCATAACAGTATGGTGTTCTTTGAAGTTCCATTTGGCAAAGCTTCGGGGTTGATGACTGGCTAATAAGGGTCTATTCTCCTTTACTAAAATCTTGAAGCCAGATGTATTTAGAATTTAGATAATTTTTCAGAGGTAAGAAAGTTTATGACACATTTGCTTTATAATATATAACTACCCACAGATGGGTCTGAGGTAGAATCCTGTAACTGAACATATGAACATTTCTGCAATGATATATATAAAGTCACATTATGTTACATAAATACAGACCCTTAATAGCCTCCTGTGACCTCAAGATGAGTTTTGTCTCCAAATGAGATGTTTCAAGCTTCTGAAAAAAGACTTAATGTTTAGAAATTTGGGGAATTTGGAATGACAGTTAAGGAACTGTCCATTGAAGAACAAATTAGGCATAGTTAGAGATTAACAGCAATAACTAATAAAAATAGAACAATTATAACAATATACTGTAATAAAAGTTACTATAGATCTTAGCAACCTCAGTAGACTATTTTTTTTTCTTTCCTTATTACATTGAGAACTTTCACCCTTCTACTTAAAGGAAGCCCTGTGCAGCTTCTCTGTGGCATATCTGAATTGCCAACATCACTGCTCTTGCACTTTGGGGCCATTGTTAAGTAAAATAAGGGTTATGTGAACACAAGCACTGGGATATTGCCACAGTCGATCTGATAACTGAGACAGCTACCAAGTGACTAACAGGCAGGTAGTATGGGCGGTGTGGGTGCGCTGGACAAAGGCATGGTTCACATCCCGGGCAGGCTGGAGCAGGATGGTGCGAGATTTCATCACATTCTTCACAGGATGTGCACGTTCTGCACATCAGAGCGGTGCGCAATTTAAAACTTACGAATTGTTTATTCCTGGAATTTTCCGTTTAATATTTTCGGACTGTGGTTGACTGTGGGTAACTGAAACTGGGAAAAGCGAAGCCATGGATACGGGGGGACTGCTGTGCTCTCTCGCCTTGTCTCCAGGTCCCAAACTAAGTTGTCACACTGATTGCGATTTACCAGCACAACTGCTGTATGTCCCGTTGTTCTAAATCCTGCCTTCCAGAGTTATTGACTCAAAATTATTCTTGGAGAACGTCCCATATACCAGGCACTATTCTACATGTAAGGGATACAGCAGTAAAAGAAGGAAAAAGAAACAAACAAAACTGAAATCAAAAAATGAAGAAATATATCTATTAGATTTAAAGAGGTATGGTAAAAATTAAAACAAACGACTGTTAGAAAGTGCCTGAGTGGAGCGGTTATTTTAATTTTAAATAGAGTGATGATTTAGAAGTCCTCACACGAAAGAAGGGAGTGAGGGCCCCACGTGGATATTGGAGGAAAGAGAGTTCCAGGCATAGAAAATACTAATGCGGAAGCTCTGAGACTGGACTGTGCTGGGTATGTGGGAAAAAAAGCAGGGAAAACAGGTGTCTAGACAGAGCAAGCAGGTGGACAGTAGGAAATCAAGTGTGGTTTGACAAAACTACCCACTTCAAGGCTCCTAAAGTACAGTTAGAGGGAATGAGGTGGCTTTGTGGAATTGTGAAGCTCCTGAGAAAGCAAAAACAGTTCTGGATTCCACTCACGAACGGTCTACTAGTCCCCTAACCACAGGGCTGTCTTGAAACACACACAAATTTCTTGGATTGCAAAGTCCATTGCAGAGGGTTTTGCACAATCTGAAGCAAGAAAAACTGTTGAGCCAGATATGTTCCACATCAACGTGACCTTCATGAGCTAGCTTTGCAACTCCAGAACCCACCTAGTAAGTACCGCCACAGGGAGGCTAGATGGCTGCATCATTAGCATGTGTGTCAGAGCTTCTAATGAGTGTGCCCTGAGTTTGCCCAGCCCTCTGGGGAGATGCTCAAGAAGCACACAGGGTTAAGAGTGAGACATAGTTTTTCAGATAAAGTTTCATATAAGAGGCAAAAAGAGCAACTAGTTTCTAAGGGAAGTATATCAGAGAAAAAAGGGGATTTAAAAAAAAATGCTATATTCATAAAACAAGACCAAGCTGACATGAAAAAAGAATCAGAGAATTAAGAAATCATACATGCCATTGTCAAAACATAAAATTTATTAAATAAATTGATGAGCGTAGGACTTTGAATGGCATGTTTTACATGCTAATAAGCTGTAAGAAGAAAGAAAAATTGGGGCCAGCCTGGTGGCATAGTGGTTAAGTTCCCACGCTCCTCTTCAGGGGCCCGAGGTTTGCAGGTTTGGATTCCTGGCACAGACCTGCACACTGTTCATCAAGCCATGCTGTGGCAACCTCCCATATACAAAATGGAGGAAGTTGGGCACTGATGTTAGCTCATGGCTAATCTTCCTCAACAAAAAAAGGAGGGTTGGCAACAGATGTTAGCTCAGGGCCAATCTTCCTCACCACCAAAAAAAAAAGAAAGAAAGAAAAAGGAAAAATTGGAGCAGGATAAGCGGGATTAACAGTGTCAGATGTGGGAGGGAAAGAAGCAGGAGGGAACAGCTAGACAAAGGCCTTCCCACAGGAACAGGACAAGGAGCCCAAAGTTGCTGGAGCTTTGACAGGAGCTAATTTTTCACAACCAAAAAGGCCAGAGGGAAGCAGAGGGTCTCTGTGGATCCCCCAGGGAATCAGGACCCATTAGCATGCATTTGTGTGCACAGAAAGGTGGATGGAACAAGGAATAAGGAGACGTTATACAGAAGAATAAATATTTACGAGGAATAGAAGACTATTTGTGGAAAGAAATATGAAAGTGAATAACGCATATGCATTCGAAGTGTCGCAGCGCATGCTGGCTTGCTGACCCATCAACAGTTATTCACTGGATACCCGCTGAGTGTCGCACTGCCTGCTCACAGGGGCTCCCAAGCTCACCTTGGAGAAGGACACACGATGGGTCTGCCGCTGGAGAGGGAGACTCCGCCAATGCAGAGAGATGTGGATCACTTCCCGGGTGCATTCTGGAGTTGTCTGTTACGCGTTCTGTGATAAAACAATCCAGTGATCCAACAGGTTAGGAAAACATTGCAAACTATGTTCCTGCCTTAGGCATTCCTAATGCATGTTGGATACATTAAAGGCTTTAAGAAATTGGAGTTAAGAAACCTATAGAACCTTGTTTAATCCACCATTCCCAAATTTATTTGGAGAGAGAACGCTTTTATTCATGTGACCCATGCTCATATGTGTCAGAATTAATGACCCATAGTGTGGGCTGTGGGAGAACAGCTTTGGGGGAAACTTGCTGAGCCAGTTGGGCGTGGCTAGGTGTGGCAAAGGGAGGAAAACCCCTCTGTCTTTGCAGATACCCCTGCACCCCGGCACGCTTAGGGTTTTCAGAGAAGTGTTAGCCCAGCCGAAGATGATCTTGAACTTGAACTCATCCAGAGCCTGACACTGTGACCTGGCCCCATCTCTTCCCTCACCCACTGCTTAACCCCCTTCCCACAACAGGGAGGAGAGAGATGGGCGATGTCTCCATCAGACACTCTCTCTCTCACTTACTCTTTCTCCACAGCATTGAAAATAATCTGCTTTGTCTTCTTTTCCTCCTCCCACTGCCTAATTATCCTTTATTAACCAAAATGTCCATTTATTACCAAATGTCCTTTATTACCAAAAATTAACAAAAATGTAAATAACAAAATTAAGTCGGCTATGACATCACCAAAGATATACATATTACAAAGGAAAAGTGTGAAATAAATTCTGTGGGAGGTGAGGTCACTGGCAACTGGGACTTCAAAGAACACCGAAGCCTACCAAGGAAGCTTGAAGGGATGGTCAAACTAGAATAAACAGAGAATAGGAATAGGGGTTCCGGAAAACCAGGATGCCACCTTCTGAGCAGAGAAACAGGCTTTCTGTATCCAAATCTTTTGCTCCTCTCCGATTAGAAATGATTTTCTCCCTATAACTTTAAGTAATAAATTCTATATTTGAGATGCACACATGTTTTGCATAGACATAGTCATATCTGTCTATTCCATTACAGTTTTTTCTACATTAAGTGGTCAAAGGACAGTAGCACTCTCAGGTTTGGACATTCACTTTAGCTAATGAAACATCAAAAGAGAGAGGAGAAAGTTGTCTGTTTTTTCTTGAGGATTCTGAGGCAACAGAAGGACTGTTTTTATGTTCAGATAAAACTACCTGTTAAAAAAATGAAAGAACCTAACACAACTTTTTGATATGTTGTGTCCTGCCACTAACTGGCCTGTGATAGTGACAAATTCTTTTAACCTCTTGGGGCTTTGATTTCCTCATATGTGAAAAGGAAGCAATGGTCTAAACCAGGGTCAGCAAACTGCAACCAGCGGGCCAAATCCAGCCACTGACCATTTTCATAAATAGCGCTTTATTGGCGGACAGCCACGCCCACTTGTTTTTGTACTGCCTGTGGCTGGTTTCATTCTACAATGGCGGACTTGAGTAGAGGTGAGAAGTTGAGACAGAGACTGCATGGTCTGTGAAGCCTAAAATATTTGCTCACTGGAAAAGTTTGTTCAGTGAGGTTTCTGCCAACTCTGACATCCTCTGATATAGGTTATTACCCTGCAAGAGGCTTAATTGCTGTCATTGGAATACAGGTGTTAGGGGTAGAGTAAATGGCCTGAGCAAACCACCCCAATTTAAATATTTCATGCACCTTTAGTCGATTGCTTTTGCCACCCACAGAATTTTGACAATGAACCACACACCAAATTGCTGTAACGAGTGCCAAGGAAACACATTTTGAAAACAAAGCTTGCTTTCTGGTCCCTGCCTTATGAAAATGTATGATGTGAATCGCTCTCAAATAAGGTGTGTGTTGTACTGTGTCTCCAGCTTTGAATCTCAGAAACCACAACATTCCTTAACTCAGCCTCCTCCACAGAAGAGGGAGAGCTCGCCTTGCCAACCAGATGAACAAACCCTGACATTTTATTTATTTTGCTTTCTGGAAACACTCACTCAAAGGGAAAAGGGTCCCCAAATTTTCTGCAGCTGCTGTCTGGATCATTTTTTAAAAATACACCCAAGGAAGCTGCCTGGGTGGCCATGGAGAATGGTTGAATCAGCCTGAATGTCACATATGGGGTACTTTGAATAGTTCACAGTGATCAGATTATCCTCAGGGTCCTGGCCGTGTGTGGCAGCCCCCTCACAGTTGCCTGCATACTATTTCCCAGGATTTGCCACAACCCCAAAGGGAGTCTCCTGGATGATGCTCTCCCCTTAACATTTAACCCAAAACATTGAAAGACAAGCTATTCCAGGTTTGACGTCAGAGAAGAATTCATTTAGAAAAATGTCAAGAACATAAAAACTCAATCACCAAGTGATTAGAGACACTAAACCTCAGTCTCAAAGAGATTCTAAATTCCACAAGAGAACATTTTCTCATCGTGTGTGTGAGGGAGAAGTGTGCATGATCTGTTAAACACTCACATTACCAAGGTACCAATTTTGAATAGTGAATAATTGCACATAAAATGAAAGAAACCAACAATAACAGACCAGAGAAGTCAATTACGCTGGAATGTTGTAGCAGTGTAATAGGAATAGCTACTGGTAGATGCTGAGAGATGTCGATGAGTTCTTTGTGACTCAAAACTGTCCCCGTTCACTACTTCGGTTTATAAAAGATGTTGGACACTGGGACAGACCCTTGCAGGGGTTTGGGTGGGGCTATTTCTTCTCATGTAAACCACAGTTCTCCACATTTTTTATGTTGGGATAAGAATCCTGCAAGATAAATAAGTATTTTGATAAGAAACTAGTTTGGGAAGTTTGGGCCCACTTAGCTGACCAGATCGTGTCTCTCAACCCAAGAGACTGGGCATTTTGTACATCTGTGCCCCAACGGCCAATCCCTGCGATTCTGCTCTCTAAGAGGAAAAGGAGAGAAGCAAGGTGAGGGAGGATTCAAGAAAACAGATCTAAACCGTCTCTAACCTCTCCTTCCCTCAGCAACTTGCCCAGAAGCTGAAGCTGCTCTTGAGTGAGGAAAGGGGCAGGCCAGGGCTTTGAATTTCCCACAAGCATCGGTGCCCCACCTCCAAGGCAGGTACTTGGAAACTGACATTGATGGAGTGCCAACTTCGGGCTAGTGAACTGTGGACACATTATTTCATATCGTTGTCATCATGCTGCGGAGTTGGCATTACTATATGATGATTTTCCCTGTTTCATAGATGAGAGGATTTAGGTTCAAACCAAGGAAACTGTCGAAAGTAGTAGATTTAATAGGAGCAAAGAAGGGATTTGGACTTAGTTCTGTTTGTGGGGAGAAGCCCTCTTCCTTCAGAGCCAAACTTTCAGGAGAAAACCCTACCCATTCTTTTTTCTCATAGAGGACAAGAGAACCCTCTAATGTGGCATGAACAGGGCCTGCATTCTCTCCAGAAGTGTCCTTGGCTCATGCCTCAAAAACCCAAAGCTTTGATTTATAAGCTGCCGTGCCCTGGAAAGGCTCAGCAGGATCAAGACCAGTTACAGAATGTTACCACTTTACTGTGCGCCCAGTCTACAGGGATTCCTTGGAAGTGTCACGAGGTATCCTTGCCAACTGACGTGCAGAAGTGTTTGGGGTACTTCGATACCGGTGACTGCACTGCTGGGGAGTGGGTCGGCACAGTGTGCAGCTGTGGGACCCCGGCTACCCTAAAGGACAAGGAGGGACTGACTGCCTTTTTGTTTTCACTCTCAACTATCCCCGCTAGGCACTGCCTAACGCTTCACTGCTTCCAGGGACAGAGCTGTCTCTCCCATCTCTATCACAATACAGAGATGATGCTAAAACTGTCACAAATCTCAGCAAGTCAGACACATGGGAGACAAGGAGAATCTGAGAGAGTGAAAAGTTCAGATTCCATAGTCTTCAAAGAGTTACTACTTCAAAGAATACGACACATGCACACACATGTATGTATATGCAGATACATGTGGACAAAGAAAGCACAGGAAAGTAGGCAGTTGAGAATCAGATCCTTTGGGAGGCTATTTTGATGACAAACTAAAAGTGATTTACAAAATTGAGTTCTTCTAAAGTGCCTGAGAGCAATTTCTTTTCAATGGAAGGTGAGAAATCCACCCTTTTAATCTTGTTTACACTCTTGTTTTCTTTAGAAAATTTTAGATAGAATGTGCACAGAGGCTTTTGGTCTGAAGTGGTTCATCACAAATTTCAAACATGTGAGACCTGATTAATCAGATCTTACAGGAACTAAGGCAGATCTGAGAAGGGGTTTGTAAACAACCACCACTTCTACATTCCAAAATCAGTGTCTTAAAGGATGCTCTGATCACCCCAATCAAGAGAAAATGAATTTTGAATAGATGATACAAGGATACCCAGGAAAATGGCGACATCAGCTGCCTCTGTGCAGGGACACTGAGGGGCTTGAAGCAGCCTCGGAGGGAAGTTTACTCACATACTTTCATGTCTGTTGGATTTTGAATCAGATGCTTTCCTTATTCAAAATAACTGAAATGAAATTTCTAAATTAATATTCAATGTCACTGTTTTTATTTACTACCTCTGCCAAGGAAGCCTTTGTCTTATATTTATTCTCCTCATGTTTTTGCCATGACTTTCAAAATCTTCCAGGACTCCCCTCCTCCTTTCCTATCTCTGCACTATATCTGTTTCTACTCACTCGAATGCCGCACTGGAAATGTTCTTCAGCGCTTTTCACAACATCATGCTGTGTGTCTGTATCTGGATTATGGTTCTCCAAGGTGGGTTGCCAAGGCGGGTTCGATGAGAGTTCTGATAGCTGACAGTCTAAGTTAGAATTTTGGCTTCTATGTCTTACGAATATTACACCCTTGGCCAAGACACTAAAAATCTCTAAAGACACAGTTTCCTCATTTCTGAGAAGAGGATAGCAATAATAATGACAACACTATCTAGTGGAATTGTCAAAACACTAAATTTGTTCAGTGCTCTGCACATAGTATTCACTCAACAAATAATAGTCATTATTCTTACACATTGGTGTTCAATATAGTGTATAATTCTCACATTTTAAATTCTTAAATTTCAATAAATCATGTTAATTTAAAAAATGTCTCTGACTGAGACAGATAATAAGAAAAAGTAGCCTATAGACACTGATGGGAATTGGAAAAGATGAGCAAATGGTAGTTGTCCTCTAGAAATTACATTCTTCTATTGCCTCCCCTACAACCAAACAGAAGGAAGTATACGTAAAAACTACGCAAGACTGTCCTTTGCGTGTGTTGCTTTCTTGATATGTTGCCAACCAGAGTGTAGAATCCACGTTCTGTCATTTAGACGCAATTTTCCTGCTGGGTTTTCCTCCGTGGTCCTTTGGTTTTGATCTTTGGTTGCCAGTATTCCTAAGTACTTGGAAGTGATTCCCAGCCCCAGCAGAACCAAGCCTCCATCATTAGCCACTTGCCTGTCTGGCAAGATCTGTTCCAGAAAGGAAGTGAGTGGAAAGACTTTCACGGTTGGAATCAGTAAACTTTACTGAATGTCCAACACATGCTGAGTGGTGTCCTCAGGCAATATGGGGTACACGCCTATGTCTTAGACATAAAAGAAATAAGAGATTTGGTTCCATTCCCCCATGGCCTTGTACAAGGTCAAAATGAAACACAGAAAGGCAAAGTTCAGGATATGCATGGATGCACTCTGACTTGTGCAATGCTGGGTTGAAGCATTCAGTCTGGGCCAAGCTCCTTGTTTCCTTCTCTTTCTCCTGTTTTCAGCAAATGCTTGATCCATCACTTCCAACTAAAATGTATTTTCTGGCAGGAAGCTCATCTGGCACACATGTTTTAACCAATTCTCAAACAAATAAGTAAATAAGTGAGTTTGTCCCCAAACTCCTGTGTGCAGCAGGCTGTGGGTGGTCATTCTGAGTAATGTTAGACTCCAGGGTAGGAACACTATATTCCACACAGATCTGGAAAAGTGTAGAATGGCCACATGTAAGAAGCAAAAGAGAATTTAAAAATATGCCAACAATGAAGCATAATTTTGCTTTTTGTCACAGATGCTGACCCTTATATCTACACCCATTTTATAGGCTTAATAGTAATATTAAATGCAGTCAAGAAAATGCAAACATTTTATATCCCCCGATAGAAAGGAAAGGAACATCTTGTTTTGCTTGCTGAAACTTGGCTGGTAAACCCAGCAGTTAAATGTTCACAGGCAGACTGTGGAGGAAGAACACCTGAATTCTGGGGGAAATGCATCATTCATCACTTTTTTCTTTAAATATGCAGAAATATTTTTTCCATCATCTTGTGCCTTTTTATAGGCTGTTAATGATGGGAGAAGCTGATCAAAAGCAGGCAGACTTTCACAGTTAGAATGGATAGGAAGAAGGCAATGAATGCTGAACATGTGTCGTCCACCACCAGCCAGGGAACAGCTTTTTATTACGTTGTATAAGCTTTCAGATTGACACTGAGTTGGAAGAGCATTCACATTCACATCAGTATGCCTTATTTTGCACACTACTGCTACTAATAATAAACAGTGAATGGTTGGATTAATTCCTCCACTCCTTGTGGAAAGGATTAACTTTCCTGCCATTTGTTTTATATTTGCTAAAAATTGGGAACTCCTAAGGTCATCATGTACAATTTCTCGAAGATTCAAAGCCGAGATTCCTATCAAGGAATGCAGGAGATTTATAGATATGACATCCTCTTCCATGAGGGGTGCTTTAGGAGTGCCAGGCGTGACATTGCTTTAGCTACTCACACAGCCCCACGAATCCCAACGGAGCACCAAGCTGCCCTGGCTGCTAGCAAACCCACGCTGGTGCTGCAGGATATTTTAAATTTTAAAGTGGGAAACTTAGCTGTCCAACACCACACAAACAAATAGTATTACATTGTTTAGATCTAACTATTTAAAGACCAGAATGGTTAGGTATTTCTTATGGGTTAGGAGTGCCATGAAGAAATTACTGTGACACCAGATGTGTCAGGAATCCAGAAAGTTTGGGACCTTATAAACAGTCCAAATTTATATGAACCCAAAATTTAAGAACATGAACTGATACATGACATCCGGTCCATTTCATCTGCTGGAAAGTACATTAGGGGGAGTAGAGGAGCCCTCACTTACGTAACATTTATGGGAAAAAACGTTGTAGAGTATGGTCTCAACTATCTTTTGATCCCCACTCTACACTGATTGCTATTTCCAACATCCTAAGGACTTTCTCTTCGGGAAAGAATAAAAAGTTCTCGGGGTCAACTCAAACAATCCATAATGGATCTATAAATCAAATCTTGGGGTGAGTTTATTATGAGCCAAGTCTGAAGACTATAGCCCGGGAGGGAAGGAAGCACACTAAAGAAGTGGGATGTACAAAGTAGTGATATACCATCCTGGAACAAAGAGCATACAACACATATGACAGGAATGTCCCTTTTACAATAGTCATGAGATTGCTTTGCTAGCATGGCAGGTCAGCGGTCATGAGATGAGCACAGCAGGTAAGTAATTAATTCTTAGTTTCTAGGAAGAGATGCTTATCCTTAAGGAAACATCGATATTGACAGGGAAGTTACATCCCTGTCTTTAAGGGCATCATTCTTGTCTTTGGGACATTGTAAATGTTAAAACAGATGTACAATGCATGTTCAACAGGCCACATCAGCCCTTTTTGGATAAACAAAGTCAGGCTGAATTAGTTTTAAACCAGATGTCTTCCTCTATACTCCAATATGTCGTATTGTTTTTCATGTATTTATCACCAGCAAGGAAGAAGCATGAACCTGGGTTTTGTGCTGTGTGCTGTTCAGCAGAAGGGGCTTTGAAAATAGAAATGAGGTGACATCTGTTGCTTCTCATTCCATCTTTGATCTCTAATGTAACTCTAGAGGAGCTTGAGCTGTCCCCTTGAAACAACTTGCTCTGGAAAGAACTGTGTGGACCACAGATGCCAACAGTTTAATAAGGATGATGCTCAGTGCAACCTTTCAGAAGAAATGAGAAGACTAGAATGAGCTATTTAGCCTGCAGGAAATTGTGATCTGTTTAAGAAGAAAGAGGCACTTGTGATCCAGAAATTCGTGGCAGTAAATTTGACCCAATTTGGACCATAATTCAAATTGCAGGCAGTCTGGAATATCAAGGCCAGTGGTTAAAAGATAAAAGACTTTGGCCACAGTCCTGTAAGGAACAACTGAATCAGGACACTAGGAGTTACAAAACCATTGTTATTTAGCAATGAAGCCTTGGTAGGGGAAAAATACTTGAGGGCATAGGCAAGCATATCTCTTGATTCCACTAGGATGGGGTCATTTTGGAGTCAGTTGAGGATTAACCTTGTCTCTTTTGGATTACAATGGCTATTTAATGTTGCATTCATTTCTTTATGGTTAGTTCTACAACATTTTTGAAAGAGAAAACAAATTATGATTACCTTCAATCTCAATTGTACTCCTCTAGCTCCTTCCTGAAGAAAATAATGGATTGTTAACATTGTGGCATCAAAACTGGAAGAGAGAATCGTGCCAGGAACTGAGCATGGGTAATGAATCTCTTCTTCTGTGTACCTTTTCTATGGAGCCTCTAACTGCACCCTAGGCTGTGTGACTCCCTTTGCTCCTCGGACAATTTCTCCCTAGAAATTTCATTCAGTCCCATCGCTTCAAAGGCTGCCCATCTACTGTTAAATCACAAATTTATTTCTCCATCCCAGACCTCTTCCCTGAACTCCAAATTCATTTGTTCAGTTACCTATTTGGCTATCTCTACTTGGACATAGAATAGATATTTCAGATTTAACATGTGAAAACAACACCCTTGATCCTTAGATCCCAAACTTGCTCCTCTCTCAGTCACTATAAATGGCACTGCCACCCACTCAGTTGCTGAAACCAAAAACTTATTGATTCCTCTCATTCTTTCATTCCTTATGACCAATCCATTTGTAAATTCTTTTGATACTACTCCTAAGACTCTCATAATCTCTCTACTTCTCTCCAGGCCATCTGGCACCAGATGCCGTCTCTTGCCTGGATCAATAAAATGGCCTTGAAATTCACCTCTCTCTTTCACTCTTGTCCTCTGCCATCCAATTTTCTGCAGATAATCTTTAAAACATAATCGAGATTACTTCACATCTGTGGAAGCCCTTCATGGCTTTCAAACGCACTAGATTAAAACTCCAACTCCTTAGCCGTTTGTGCAGGTCATGGATGATCCATCCCTACCAAACTGTCAAAACTCACATGGTACCAAATTCCTCTTTAATCTCTGCCCCGTGCCACACTCATCTTTCTCTTCTTCAAAGATACCAAGCTCATTCCCACCTTAAGCCCTCTGTGGTACCTATGTTACCTTCCCAGAATGTTTACATTTCTGTTTTTCACATGATTGCCCCCTTGCCACCAGGTCTCATTTTAAATGTTACCTCTCTTGAGGGGCCTTTTGTGTCCAACTAATGTCACATGTCCTTCAGTCACTCCCTATCATCATCCCAAAACGATGACAACTACTTGAATATCTATTTTTTATTTATTGTGTACATTTATTATTTGTCTTACCCCGTCTGAAATATAAGCTCCAGCAGTATGGGAAATTGTCTCTTCATTTGACACTACTTGACCAGGTGCGCTGCCCAGTACATGGTAAGTGCTCGGTATACATTCACTGAAAGTCCTTGAACTAATGAATGGGTATTTCAGGCTCTCTCTTCTGCTTTTCTAGTTATATCTGTTTTCTCTAGTGGTCACTTGTGGGCATGACCATTAATGCTCACCTCTCTTCAGACTTATGCAAATAAAGATAAATAAATGATGAAAGGCAAGCAAGGAAATTGGAAGTGGTTCTGTGATTCCAGCTTATAGTTAAATCTATTGCTGTGTTATGACATTAAAGAAAACTTCCTTGGCATACCTGGAAAATGAGTGACAGACATATTCCATTAAAAATGTGTGTTTCGTGAGTTAGGAAACAGTTTCCACATACTTCTTAGAAATTTCTCAAAAGCTGATTTCACAGGCCTTCATGCAGAACTGGTTATTTATGTTTATCTGTATTTTAAAAGATCAACATAATAAATTTCAATGAATTTAAATAGTTTCTATCATGTTCCCATCCTCAGAGCGGGTAAATAGTAGCCCAGGATTGTGTTAAGTCAAGTTAAACTCTTGCGCTTCTCGGAAATTTTAAGAACGTCTCTTGGCATGTTTATCCTTCTGCTTGAATAAAGTGTTATTTGATTTTTAAGAAATTATAGCAGAGCTATTACTAAAGTAAGTACCTAAGTTACTGCATGTGCTACATTATAATTTGATGCAAGATTTTAGGATGAATAAGACATTTCTCTTCTTGAGAGAATCTCTCATCATGTGAGAACACGTTGCTCGCTTACCACGCTTTCCGTATGTGTTGGTCAAGGGATGAATGGATAAAGAAGATGAGGTGGATATGTACAATCTCATAGTATTCAGCCATGAGGAAGAAGGAAATCCTGCCATTCATGACAATAAGGAAGGAATTTGAGGGCATTATACTAAGTGAAATGAGTCAGACAGAGAAAGACAAATACTGTATGATATTACTTATATGTAGAATCTAAAAAAGCTGAGCTCATAGAAACAGATAGTAGAATGGTGGTTACCAGGAGGTGGGGAAGTGAGGGAAATGAGGAGATGTTGGTCGAAGAGTACAAACTTCCAGGTATAAGATGAATAAGTTCTGAGACCTAATGTGCGACACGGTGATTATAGTTAACAATACTGTATCATATACTTGAAAGTTGCTAAACCAGCAGATCTTAAATGTTCTCACCACCAAAAAGAAATGGTAATTACTTGATATGATAGCGGCATTAGCTAATGCTATGGTGGTGGTGGTTTTGCAATATATAAGTGTATCAAATCAAGATGTTGTACTTTTCAAACTTGCACAGTATTATATGTCAATTATATCTCAACAAAGTTGACGGAAAAAAAGACTGTCAGTTCTTCTTACCAATTTAGTTAATATACCTCCAGCAACTGTCACCTTTACAAACTCATTCCGGAAAGAGTTCTCATAAAATGCTTATCTATCTTTGTATTCATTTGGTAGGGTTGTCCTAACAAAGTACCCCAGGCTGGGTGGCTTAAACAATAGAATTGTATTTTCTCACATTTCAGGGAAATTTATTTTCTCACATTTCAGAGGCTAGGAGTCCAAGATCAATATGTTGAAGGGCTGGTTTCTTCTGAGGCTTCTCTGCTTGTCTTACAGGTGAACAGCTGCTCCCTGTGTCTTCACAGGTCTTTC
Source organism: Equus caballus (assembly GCF_041296265.1). Classification (NCBI taxonomy): domain Eukaryota; kingdom Metazoa; phylum Chordata; class Mammalia; order Perissodactyla; family Equidae; genus Equus; species Equus caballus. The sequence continues at coordinate 24,310,527 of NC_091706.1, read as the reverse complement.
CTCTGTGTGTGTCTGTGTCCTATATTCCTCTTCTTAAATTAACACCAGTCATATTGGGTTAGGGCCTGCCCTAATGACCTCATTTTAACTTAATTACCTCTTTAAAGATCCTATCTCTAAATACAGTCACATTCTGAGGTATTAGGGGTTTGAACTTCAACATATCAATGTTTAAGGGGGACAAAATTTAGCCCACAGCAACCTTCAGTGAAATTTTCAAAAGATAATTAGAAACAGAAGTCAATAAGATAATCAAGTTTCAAACACATTAATAAGAAACAGATAAAAATATATACTTTAAACTATCTGTGAAATACACAAAATTCAAAGTAGTTTCATTGAAGAACATTAGAACATAGATTCTCTGCCACTTTTTTTCTTATCACACATACCTGAGTGAGGGAAGTTATGTACTCCATCATTTATTTATTAAATGATATACCCAAATCACACAGCTAATTCACAAAAAAATCAAGATTAGATAAAGAGTCTATGATTTGCAAACAACAAAATAAAAATATTTTCTCAATTTTGAGTTGATTACATCCAGGATGCTCTATTATTTGAAATGGTAACACACAAAAATAATTTTAAAGGACTTCTTTCCTTAAATATAATGGGGCACATGTATAAAGACAGTTGAAGACAGAATATAATGAGGTAAAGAATACCAAAGCATACATGTTAATGTATAACCGAAGAATCATTTAGGTTAAAAAATTAACATATGTCTTTAAATTTTCTACAATGTATTTCAAGTGCATGACCAAAAGCTCATGACGTTTTTGGTTTTGTGTATGATAAAAAAGAAAAAGCTTTTTTTTGATTGCAAGAATGATACGAAAGAACGTATACTAATGTTTAGCTTTGAGAGTTTCAGACAATCGTCAATTCTCCCTTGCTTTTTAATTTTTTTTTACTAGGTATTTGCTGCCTGAGTAAGTGATTTTCCAGCCAACTGAAGCCTATTCATTTAGGTATTTCATTTTTCAATTTTACTAATTGGGATACAAAAAATTATGAAAAGCTTTATACTTTCCTCCTTTCTTCCCTCTTGAGGAGAGAACATGTATTCCCCATTCTTTGAATTTTCACAAGTAGGCATTTCCCTGAACACTTCCAGCACCTTGCTCAATCTCTTACTCTTCCCTGTGGATTTGGAATGTTATCTGTTTAGTAGGTGTCAACGTTTCTCAACTGAATTAAGCTAATATTTAAAAAGTACCCAAGAGCGAGAGTCTTGGGTTTTTCTGTCCTCTCTACCACAAAACAGTAGAAGATAGTGATTCTGGGTAACTACACCTGCTAATTCCCATAGGTAGACTGTATTAACATCTAAATTATGGAGCAGGTAGAAATATCAATGAGCTTATCTATCAGACTTTCCCATATTGCTACATCCATCATATAGGTGATATTTATATCTCCGTCTATCTAATTCCTCTGCCAATCTCTCATTTGTTTCTGAATCTGGGTAGGGTAGAGAAGTATTATTGGCTAGATCACCACCCAGTCCATTGACCAGAAACACTGAGAAATAGATAATGAATAGAGTTTGAGGAGGCAAATAACGCTCAATGTTTGAGGCTTATCGTGTGATAAAGCTAGGATATGAGACTTTACACCTTGGACTTTTGCAAGTATAAACCATGAAAGCTCTTGAGCTTGGCATTTGCAGCAGTTTATATTGTGCCATGTGACCGGTTATTAAAATGGTGTCGTCAGCTTATTAATTGTCATGGTTTGAAAGGGCCGCTAGGATTGGTTTCAGCAAGCACTGGTAACATATAATCTTTACTTTTGTGGATCACTGTAGCTTGTCATGATTTTGCCCATGTCGGTGGCTGTTTATGGGCAAGAAAAGGGCTGTTCTGGGGCAGCACCAGTCTCTTTAGGAAGCAGACACAGCTGATGGGAATATATCATTACAGGAAAAAGAGAGTGTAATCTAAAGACTTTTAAAAATTGTAACAAGTTGGAATGTTTTCTTTCTGCATTTTACTGTTTCTCAGGCCAATTCTGCAGGCTGGAAGACCAGGAACATTAATTTGTAGAGAACTGAGTGCTCTAATCTCCAGAAGGCACTACCGATATTGTGGCTTTAAATATTAGTTTTCTGGTTCCAGTTGCAACTCTTCCAGTTTCAACTCCAACATGTAAGGAGCTTTGAACTTGTCACTATCACCTTTATAACAAGCACAAAAGCTCAATGAACTGAAAAGAGCTGACTTTTCTTGGACCTCTCAGAGAGCAGACGTTGCAGGGCAACCACCACAGTGAAATCTAGGGAGACAGGCAAGATAAAGAGAGTCACAGCCAAGATCTGCTGACCCAGAGCAAAAGATGCTAGAGCTATAAACTGGTAGAAACACTGAAATGGTAGTTCAGACAAATTTCTGGGGGTTGAGTATGGACCACCAAGAGAGTGAGAAAACCCTATGGCCAGTTTTAAGGGTGGTTTAACACATTTATGGGTTTTAGGTCCAGAAATCCCAACAGATTCTCACAGTGAAGGCCCAGAGTTAGCCAATTCCTAGAGATAGTAAACAGCTCTCTGAAAATGTAATTTTCAAATGCAAATCAACCAATCCAGAGCCCAAACCCCGTCACCTCCTTTATCAGGCTCTCACACTCTCAGCCAATATCCACCTGCCGTCATTACCCAGAACCTGGTATAAGACAACTAGGGACAGCCCCCCACACCCTGGAACCCACTGAAATTATTCAAACTAGTCAATACTAACACTGTTTACCCTGCTTTGTCCATTCCTTCCCATGGAAACCATAGCAAAGTCTCTTGCTCACAGTTCTTCCTTCTCCCTCTGCCTGATGACAGACCCTGGTGCTTCCCTGCATGGCCCACATGACATGGCATGTCCTCTCCTCTTGGAAACTGTGAGCAGTAAACTACCTTTTCAATCTCCAGGTCTATTGGTCTAACTATACCTCAAATTTTATTAATATATTATATTTTAGAACACATATTCTGTGAGTGAAAGTCTTCAATAGAGCCTAGAATAACTATCCAACTCCAGTTCTCATTAGCCTTCCTGTCTCACATAGCGGGTGGGTGAGTTGGGGGATATAAGCCAGGAAACATTGAAGGTCACAGCCCTGGAGCACAGGCCAACTAAAAGACTCAGATTTAGTCCTAAGATAATAGAACACTTACCCTCCTCGGCAATTTACCATCGCATCAACAGAATTCCTGTGTAATGACAGTAGACTACAGCTAAAAGAGCTGCAAAGTATAGATTCTATTTAAAGAGCAGTTCTTGGAGAAGTGCAAAGAAAGCAAGAGAGAGAAAATCAAAGACACTAGAGGAATTTGAAGCCTCTGGCACCTTCAGCTACAGCAAGCATGAAACATAACCAAACTTCTAGTCAGATTAACATAAAACATCATATCAAAGGCTGATAAACCTGAGTTCCTATTACTGAATATATCACACCTGACTTTCAACAAAAAATAGTAAGTCATGCTAAAAAGCAAGAAAAAATATAGTCTGAAGGGACAAAGGAAGCATCAGAACCAGACTCATATATGACTCAGATTTTGGAATTATCAGTCAGGGAACTTATAACTAGGATCCAAATGTTAAGGAATCTAGTGGAAAAAGTATATAACATTCAAGAATAGACAGATAATACAAGCAGAGAGATAGAAACTCTAAGAACAAATCAAAAGAAAGTGCTAAAAATCAAAAACACAGAAACAGAAATGAAAAATGTTTTTGATGGGTTCAGGAATAGACTGGACAAAGCTGAAGAATCAGGGAGCTTGAAGATACATCAATATAAACTTCTAAAACTGAAAAGTAAAGAGTAAAAAAGGATGAAAAACAAAGGACAGATTATCCAAGACCTATAGTGCTATTTCAAAAGGTGTAATATACACATAATAGGAATACCAGAAGAAAGAGGGAAGCGAGTAGAAGAAAGATTTGAAGTAATAATGGCTGAGAACATTCCCAAACTAATAACAGACACCAAACCACAGATCCAGAAATCTTAGAGAACATCGAACATTTTTTAAAAAATCATATTCAAACTGCAGACAACCAAAGACAAAGAAAATCTTGAAAGAAACCGGAGAATAAAAAACTTGACCTATAAAGGAATAAAGATAAGAATTATACTGGACTTCTCACCAGAACCCATGCAAGCAAGAAGAGAATGGGGTGAAAGATTTAAAATGTTGAAAGAAAAATAAGCCCACCAAAGAATTCCATATCCAGTGATCTCATCTTCAAAAGTGAAGTTTCTTAAATGAACAAAAACTAAGAGAATTCATTCCCAGAAGACCTGTGCCACAAGATGTGTTAAAAGAAGCTCTTTGGGGAGAAGAAAAATGATGTAGGTCCAAAACTTAGATTTACATAAAGAAAGGAAAACTGTCAGAGATGGAATAAATGAAGGCAAAATAAAATCTTTTCTTATTCTTAATTGGTTGAAAGGATAAATTTTACTTAAAACAATAATAGTAATGTTTAGGGTGATTTTAGCACATGAATAAGTTAAATGAAGGGTAGCAATGTTATAAGGCATGGGAGGTACAAGATACTTGCATAACCCATGAGCTGGTATAGCGTTATTTGAAGGTGGATTTATATTAGTTATCAATGTTAATTGCAAACATTAGGGAAACCACTAAAAATAAAGATAAAAAGAAGCTGTTGGATTCAGCTCAGACTGCGATAACAAAATATCGTAGACTGGGTGGCTTAAAAAAAATTTGTTTTGTCATAGTTCTGGAGGCTGGAAGTTCTGGAGGCTGACAGCTCTCTTCCTGGCTTCCAGATGGCCACCTTCTCACTGCATCCTCGCATGGTGGAAGTCTCTCTCTTTCTCTCTCTCTTATTATAAGGCCACAGGCCTATTGGATTAAGGTCCCATTCTTATGATTTCATTTAACCTTAATTACCTGCTAAAGGCCCCATGTCCAGATACACTCACGTTGAGGGTTAGGGCTATAACATATGAATTTGAGGGGAATACAATTCAGTCCACAGCAGAAGCATAATTTATATGCTAAGGAGGAGATAAAATGAAATCATATAAAGTCCTCAATTAAAACCAGAGAAGACAGAAGAAAAGGGAAGATAAAAAAAAAGAAAGAAAGAAAAGAGAGAAAGAACAAGTGCAGTGAAGAGAAAAGAGTTACAAACATGGTAGATATTAATCCAGGTATATCAGTAATCACTTTAGTTGTGAATTGTGTAAATTATCAATTAAACAACAAATTTTGTCAGACAAGATAGGAAAAGCAAGAACCAATTATATGTTGTCTGCAAGAAAATCACTTAAATATAAAGACTCAGTTAAAAAGTAAAGGAATGGAGAAAGATAGGCTAATAATAATCAAAAGAAAGCTGGAGTAGCTATACTAATTTCAGACAGACCAGATGTTAGAACAAGGAAGTGACAAAGAGGGACAATGCAAAATGGCAAAGAAGTCAATTCTTCCGGAATACACAACGAGCCTTAATGTTTATACACCTAACAGAGCATCAAACTACATTAGGCAAAACTGATAGCACTGCAAGGAGAACCAGAGAAATGCTCAGTGTAATTGCTGACTTTCATACTCCTCTTTCAGTAATTGATAGATCAAGCAGTTAGAAAATCAGAAAGGATGTAGTTGACCTGAATAACATTATCTATCAACTTTAATTGGCATTTAGAGAATAATTTAGCCAGTAACAGAAGAATACTCATTCTTCTCAAGCTCACATGGAGCATTCAGCAAGATGGACCACATTCTGGGCGATAAATTATTGTAGCTACAAGAGGGTAGAAGCATTGGATCAGCTAACCCAAATCCTGCTCTTCATTTATTTTATTTTTTTTTGAAACTGGATAGCACATGGTCCTAAATTGATTCTGGATTTGTTCATGCAAAAGCTCTGGCTGAGGTTCTAGGCCCAAAAATCTGACATTGGAGGGCTATTTTATTAATAAACAAAAGAATAGGGTTCTTATTAAAGGATTTTCTACCAATATGGGTCAAGTAAAAATATCATTGCTAGGAAAGCAATTCCAAAAGATACCTCGTTGAAATAGTTTATCTACAAATCAAGTTTACTCAAGAATTAAGTTGTTTAAATGCCTGAAATAGAATGGTTTGGAAAATGTACTTCTTACTATCAAAACAGGGACAATGAAATAATAAAAATAAAGTAAAGGAAGTCAGATATTGATTAAACCAGTGGCAGAAAGAGATTTCCCTTCTTCTTATATATTTAAAGAGATATATATTTGATAAAAGGAGATAAACTTGAATCTAATTGTGCTCAAAGTAGACATTAGAAAAGGGAGAAATGTTTTAGTTAACAGCAGATCAAAAAACATAGTGGATCCTAAAGAAATCTAGCAGAAGAAGACAGCCAAGGTCTCAGAAAGCAGGCTAAAATTATACAGTAGAAGCTAGGATTCAGGAAAATATTAAGACCATCCCTTGTGAAGATATGTATTTAAACCCCAATAAGAGTTATTGGGAAACTACCTCTTGAAAGTAGAGAAAACTTGGCAAATTGATTACAGTACTTTGGGCAGATTTGAGATCTGGATAGTCAAGTAAAATTCTCAGAGCCCCAAATGAATTTCAAAAAGATGCATTAATTGTAGGTAGAGACACACTTACAACTTGTGTCCTGAGGGATGTTGTCTAAGAAATGTGGAATGCAGGAAAAGTTCCAAACAGATGAGTGAGGCAAGTTAACAAGCCAGTCCTCAGTTAGATGTTGTCCTGAAGGACAGCATATCCCAGGCAACCAACTAAAAGAGGGAAAGTGGACAAAGATTTGCTGGGCTTCCTATAACTCACTAGTTTCTCATCAGGATGAAACCTGGAAGAGTGTGTTAGGACAGCAAATGACTGGGATCAAGAGCAAATGAAAAGGACAAAGAAACTAAAGTGCTAACCTTACAGATGGTAGAGAAGAAAAGAGACCAAAGGAATGAGGGAACATGTTACAAACTGACAGGGAGAGAGAAGGGCTATGCTATGGCCAAAGAGTATGTGGCTGATGCAAAAAGTTTCAATAGCTTCTCAGAAGTGTGTGCAAAGGGTACTGGAGACTAAATGAGGGGATATAGGAGAACACTGACTAAGGTTCCAGAGATTCCAGAAATTCCTGATGATAAGATCTGTTGGAGGCTCTATCATAGGCAGAGCTCAGACCTCATTCATCTAAGGATGCATAGAAACACAGGGGACAAAGGAGGTTTGGAAATGTAAAAGTTTTTAATGTACTGAGTAGGAAGAAAATGCAGCTGAAATAAGACCTGATGAGATGCCATTAATTCAACCATCTAAATTTTGCAATAAGGAAAGAATATCCCAAACATCACTTTTGTGGAGAGAAGGGGAAAAGCACGTAAGTGGATCCCCGCTTCACCTCCCCTCCCAGATGTTTTCGACCTTCTTCACCAAAACCTATCCTGTTAATTTTTTTCAGTTCACCAGTCAGAGACTTCGGTCTACACTGCTCTTTTTGCAACACGGAAACTTTGATAATTTTCTTCATCTACCTTCTTTCTCTCAGGTAACGTTGAGCCTTTAATACGGTGTTTGGCAATACTGGGTTCCAGAATCACTTCTGACTAGGATTACTGCTTTCGGAGTCGGGGTTCCTTGCGTTTAAATTTCATGAGCATAAGAGGCTGTGGTGGGAAAATCTCCTATATCTTATTAGTTTTTGAAGTCTGTAAATAGGAAGCACATGGGAAACTTGCATTAAAGTGACACAGTTTCTGAGTCCCTGAGAAAACAGCAAAAGCTGGAAGTTTCTAAAGGATTCCAAATATTAAGAACCCTTCCGATCAGTCTAAGGAAACTATGAAATTTAAGAGGATACGAATTTCTCTGGACTTTGAGCTTTTAACTCAACAAAGGCTAAGAAGATTTATCATAGGTTCTAAATTATATGAGTATAGGACTTTTACTAGCAAGAGAATTTAACATTTCTTTGTTAATTTCACCCTGGATTTTGATAATAAAAAGAAATTAATAGTAAAATTTGGAATATCTCCAGATTGTTAGGTTTTATTTGTGTTGCTTTCTAATCTTAGTATAGTACTTTGAATGAGCTTTCTTAGACAATTTGGCTGGACATAAGTTGGCCTTTGGTCATAATAGTGTCTTAGAATTAATGTAATTGTGAACTATTTAGATTCACTTTAGGGCTTTCTTGGGACGAATCTGATATGCCCACTAGTGAGCCTAAGAGAATTCAAAAAAGGAAAAACTGTTGGTATAAGCACCATGAAGGTGAAATAGTCTGGGCTGTACAGATAGACTGCTGCTCTTTGCTGATTGGTGAGTCTGGAAGAAGCTACTAAATCTTTATGCCTCAGCCCTCTCCTCTCCTTCTTTCTCGGGAACTCCTTCATGTCCTTGTGAAGAAGACATATTCGGAGCTCTTCTTCCACAATGTGAGCTTTACATGTCCAGGCCAGTTACTGTCCAACTGCCTGGATTTAAGTCACTAAATCTATCTAATTACAGGGTTCATATTACCAATAACGTTTCTCTCCAGCCCAAAACCACATTCACCAATATAAAAATGTAATCATGTTAATATGCTGACTTCTGTATGAATACTGTGATTTGCAATTGGTTCCAAACTCAGGGAATAGGGTTGCTATTTATTAGCCCTCTAAACCGCAATAATATGGAACATAATTTATCTTTTTCCTATAATTCCAGGAAAATATTTTGTTGTATTGATCATTTAGTAATTTTTTTTTTACTATAAGTAACAGAAAATCCATCTCAATGGTTTAAATGATTAAGGGTTTCTTTTCCTTGGATATATGATACTGTAGAGGTATGTGAGAGGTTGCAATGATTCAGTAGCTCGAAGATATCACGGATGATGTCTCAGGGATCCACTTTTACCTTCCTTGCAAGATCATGAGATGTTACCTCAGCTTCAAACATCATAGTCACATTCAAGTCATAAAAAACGAAAGAAGAAAGAAATGTATGTCATCTACTTCTATCTTTTATCAGGAATGGGAAAATCTTTCCAGAGATTTGCCAACATATTTGTTAATGTTTTCTTGGCCTGAACTGTGTCACATGGTCACTTCTCACTGCAAGAAGGTTGGGAAAATGAGTAATTAGCTTTTCCAGCCTTTGTTGTGGAAGGTGACAAAAACGATAGGGGCTGATAATGCCTATTGGAACAGCCAACCAGTAGTGTCAACCACAAAATGGACAATAACGCTTTCAGGGACTTTTGACTGGGTAGTTTTTGTCCTTCCTTTCGGTAAAGATTTATTGTGGATGATGGTTTTCTTTTTGTGTTTCTTTCTTCATTTCTTTGTGTATTTCCACCTGTTTTTAATCTCCTGCATTACTTTCAGCAACTATATAGCTTAAGAATAACTCTTCTATGAAAAAAAAAGTTCATGAGCTTTGTCATAGCTTTTCCTCTTTTGAAGATATTTTTTCCTTTTACTCTGGTTTCACGTCTGTCTAGGGTCATTGATGTTACTGGACGTCCAATTTACAGTTAAAGGATAGTATTATTTTTAAAGTAAAAAATTTCCCAGGTTGTATTTTCTTCCAGTTGTTTGGTCATATTTTGGGTTTTACAAAGAAGATTCTTGGAATGTTCAAGATTTGGATTATTTAAATTCTTCTAACATTTGATGGAGGTTACTCAAAATGTGGTTTCGATTTTATTTTGTCTTACCCTTGTTGTGACATGGGCTCCACTGTCTTCTTCTCATTCTTGAAGACAAATAGTAGTGGAAGGTGCTACCCCTACACATTTAGTTCAAATGTTTTGCCAATTTTGAGTTTCATTCAGACTGACGTGGGCTTCACAACAGATTTAATTCCTGCTTTTCATGAAAACTTAAAAGCATATCCCTTAAGAACTTTTCCCCTTTCAACTTTGAAACATTTTATTAAGAGAACCGTGTTACATTATGATGTTATTTTTGTTGACTTTTCAGAGATTTTTCTAAAATGTCTTGCTCTGGATTAGAATGGGCAAAACTTGTTAAATCTGAGTGGATTTGTGTAAAGTATTAACTGTTATAAATGTAACTCCCCTTTGTGAAAGTTTCCTGTGTTGTTTGGTAAAAAAAAAAAATTATAATCTGTCATGTATGGCATTTGATAAAAATTGCATATACAAAGACTTTAGGTCAAGCTTTCCAGAAAAAGAAATATTAAGAGAAATTGGCCTTTACATTAAAAGTTAAATGAATCTAGTATAAATAAAAAGGTCGCTTTCCATGTAGGCATTTTTCACTTAACCATTAATTTTCACATTTTCCACATGCTGCCTACACATGGATCACAAATTGGAGAAGGAGCATACCCATAGCAAACAGACCTCAGCAAAATGTTCTACGTCACTTTTGCACAAGCTGGCTGCCAGGATAATTAGTGCAGAATCTGCATCTCGTTATGGATACAAGATGGGCCCTTTGCTCCATGTGTGCGCTGACTGCGTCCCATGGCCAGGCTAGGCAAGCACGCAGAACAGAGCTGGCAGGTACCACTCACGCACTTGCTGTTTCAACTTGCTGTTCGGCAGCGAGGCTGCCAGACCACCGCTAAAATTGATTGGTGTTCACACTTCATTTGAGTGGGTTTGCATTTGGACGAGGTCTTCATTTTCACCTTTCTTGCTATTTCCCGAGGAAAATGAGCAATTCTGTGAGGCTGGTATGCTTTTCAATTCTAGGAGTGTTCAGTTAACCACCTCCTCCCCCGAGCCGCACTTTCCTTTATAAAAGAAAAGTCTGCACATTTAAACTCGTAGATAGACAAGTGTTGTATTCAACTCCTGTATTTTTCAAATAGATTTTTCTTCCCTTATTTTTTTCTGTCTTTGCTTAGCTTAGCAGCTGTGTGAATGGTTGCTGGATACAACCATTAGGATACATAAATTCATCATTTATCTACAGAACAAGGACAAAATCAAACTGGAGGGAATGACCTTATATCAGCTTTGGAGAAGTTTGAACCAGACTTAAAAGGGGAAAGAGTTGTGTACATACTCTCAACAGAATTCTTTCCACTGAGAGGGAGCAATCTGTTTTCCTCACAAGGATCCGGCATTGGTCAAGTGGATTTTAGAAATGTTACTCTGTACTCAATTCATTCAAAGCTGTGAACCATCTTTCAAACATTAACGTGAGATTGGTGCTGATATTCGTTTGATTTTTTTCTTTAATGAGGAAGATTAGCCCTGAACTAACATCTGTGCCAGTCTTCCTCTATTTTGTATGTGAGCTGACACCATAGCATGACCAACAAGTGGTGTAGGTCTGTGCCTGGGATCTGAACCAGTAAACCCAAGCTGCCAGAGCAGAGCACACTGAACTGAGCCACAACACCACAGGTCCGAACCCTCATTTGACTTTTTAAAAAGCTAAAACCCATGCTCATAATGCAAGGCTGGACCGGGATTCAGAACCCTTCTATACTAACCTTAGACAATACAAACAACAGATATAGATGCAGATGTAGATATAGATATTTACGGAAAGGACTTGGGAAAAATGAGGTTGCAAAAAAATTTTTGACCTCAATTTTCCAGATTGGTTAACTCTGGCACAACCTACCATAATAATTCTATATTTTATTTCTGCAACATTCTCCACCAAAATTGTGTATGATCAAAAATGTATAAGCAAGCTCAATAGATCATTTCAAATTGTAGATGATACCAGATCTTTAAATGACACCAATCTTGAAGACAGATTCTTTTGAAATAAACTTGCTGTATCTCAGGGCTTTTTGCATCCTCTTCCTTCTGCCTGGCAATATTTTTCTTTTTTCCACTTACCCCATTTGCTACCAGGTAGACCCCAACATGCCCCTCAAGGCTTGCCTCAAATGTCTTAGTGATTCGTTTTTTGACTCTAATCATCTATTTTAAAAAATGAATGTATTAAAAATATATGTGTGGTGAGTACATAAGTGCTGTTACATGCACTGGAATACAAGATATTGTCCTTTTTTTAAGCAGCAAGACACTTAGTTTTGTTCTTCCCAGAATCCTTGGATATATTGGGATGACATACCTTTTCGTTTGTAATGGAGTCTTATCTTCATTTCTGTCTTTGTCCAGATCTGCACCGTCCAATATGGTAGCCACATGTGGTTGTTCCCCACTAGCTATGTGGCTAGTCCAAATTCAGATGAGCTATATACACACCAAATTTTAACAACTTAACGCGTAAAAACAAAATATAAAATATGTAATTAATAATATTTTATATTATACTGATATAACATAGTGATAATATTTGGAGATGTTGGGTCAAATAAATTATTAAAATTTATTTCAGCCTTTTCTACTTTTTAATGTAGCTATTAGAAAATTTAAAATGACAAGCGTGGCTAGTATTATATTTCTATTTGACAGCTCTACCTTACACTATGAGAATCTTGAAAATAAGGATCATATTTTACTAATTTCTGTATTTAAATACCAATTACATAGAAAATGAAGGTGTTCAATAAATGGATGTTAACTGGATGTATATTTGAATAGCCTTTGTTAATGTCCTAGAGCTAAGAACAAGATTCTAATTTGTGGAGGCAAAAGTTGCTTTCGGATGGAAACACTGCTGTCCTCTAAATTTTTGTTTTTATTTCTTGAGATACGACAGTTTAGGAACAATTCCAGTGTTTTCTTCTTACAGATAATGTGATTTAGTTCCCTCTACATCCTGTTTCTTTGTGTTCGTGATCCTTCCTCAGCTACTCAACCTGGCACATTGTAGAGACGATTTTCCTCAAGATGCTGCCTGACTGTTCAGCAGAGGGGCAAATGCTGTGTTCTGACTCTGTCTGGCGGGATCACTAGCTACAGCTGTAATGAGAAAGATGGCAGGCAATAACACCGGGCTCCAGCAAATCTGTTCATTTACTCCTCGTCTTCCAGTTAGAGGTCTGGAAAGCCTTAAGAGATCCGAAATCCATTTTTCATGAGTTGCATAAAGGTGAGCAAAGTCTATGGGAAATTCGACGCTGTTTTGGGAAGTCCAAGATGTAGGTAAGATATTATTCCCTATTGGCATCTCAAATCGAAGTTTAGCCTAATACTTCAGGGTTTGGGGAGTTTGGGGCAGAGGGATGGAGGCATAAGGGCTGTAATAGTCTTAAATACTGTGATCCCCAAATAAATGATTAATAGAGCAAAGGATACTAAAGAGACATGTCAACTGAATGCAACATGTCATCCTGGTTTAGAACCTGTACCGAAAAAGGGATATTTACAGGACAATGGACGAAATTTAAACAAAGTATATAAAAATAGTACTATTATATTAATATGAATTTCCTAATTTTGATAATTGCATTGTGGTTATGTATGTTCGTTAACATTCATATTATTAAATTTATAAAAAGTGAACTTGCATATTTTATAAAACTCTGAAGATGACTATTGGAGAAGTTTTCTGATTTTTTAAATTCCACAATTATAACTATACAATATTTACAATATATTCATATTGAATTTTCTGAACAATTCAGGCTGCTTCTGGTGACCAAGTAATATTTTCTGTCAATTATTTCAGATGATTAAAATATATTAATCTGTTGGATAAACTTATTAGTATATATTCAAATGAAGTTAAACCAAATAGGTATGGATTTTTCGTTATGTTTGCTCTCCATATTAATTTAAAATCTGCATGTTCAGCCTAAATTATCTCTTTAAATCTGCTTTAAAAAATTCAAGTTACTCTCAGAATCCCGAGGGCATCTCACATTCCATGTTGTGCAAATTAACTTTTATTCCTGACTTGGGCACTGGGAGTTATTCACTGTTTTGAGGAACAAAATGCAACGATCCAAGTGAAGTTTTAGAACGATATCTATGGTGACAGTGTAAAGCAGAGACGGCAAAGAAGAGAGTCTGGGGGTACTGAATTGTATCTGCAACAGATGATAAGGACCACAAAGAGGACGGTGGCTATAAGAATAGATAGAGAGTCCAGTTATCAAAGCCTTTTCAAAGACAGTATCATGCCATTGGAATGCCCATGTGGAGGCAGAAAGAACCCATGTTTACACTGGAGTTGCCGAGACAGGTGACCCAGAAGATGGTGAACCTGAAAGATGGTACCCAACAGAAGGTATGTAGGGAAGATATTTTTGCATTATTTTATCATTGCTCATCGTTCGGAAAGTTCTTTAACATATTCTTCTTAGGATACATTTTCCATAAAACTTTGGGTATGAGTCTATTATTGCTAAGGTCTGGGGACGTTGCTTGGAGAAATTTGTGAATCAATTAAGAGGGAGTTCCTGTGAGGCCAGACTCACCCACATAGATCCGCAAGACTGAAAAGGTTTTATGAAGACAGTACGCGTCATGGCCCACTGGCTCTTTAACGTTTCAGATTTTCCATGGGAAGCACATACTCAGCTTTAGAACATTACCACGTAAAGGAAGGGGCAGCTGATATTTTCCCAACAGGTCATAATTTATTTTCCCCTAATTAGGGTATTACATGGTAGGAAAATTTCCTGACAGAGAAAAGCTTAAAAAAAAAAAGGAAGAAAGAAAGAATCATCTATTCCAGTACGTCACATGTAAAGTAACCCAGAAAATAACTGATTGAGTCACAGGCAGATATGAGAGCTTAAAATACTAGTCACAATCAACAGTACTCTTTTCATCCAAAGCTGACAACAGCTGGCCAATGTCTTCACTAAGTAATGTGCTAAGGAATCTCCAGCCAAGAGGCAGAAATGAATAACGTGAAAATTGCCGCTATTACCCTGAGTTGAAGATGACCGAGCAGGCCAAGTGGACCTGTGAGGATTGAAAGTCAGTGAGCTGACAGTCATGCCAGAGACCTGGCCTGTGCTCAGTCCCAGAGCCTCACCCGTCCTCAATAATTACTGCTCAAGGCCTGTCATCGTCTACTTTTCACCACTGCGAAGAGCACACGTGAGTGCCACAGCCACACCATATTGTACCTTCCTTCCTCAGAACATGGAATCTGCTCTCATCCTTAGAAATCTGTTCTTTAAAGAAATTTGCTTTCCTCAATTTCCAAATTCCCTTTAGTAGGTGTTTCCCACCTCAGGAAAAAATCCTTGACTCTGAATTAGCTAATTTACGTTAGTATTGCTTGACTCTACCTTTAATCTAAATTATCTTTAATTTTAAACATGAAATCACCTCTTAATAGCTTAGTTTCACCAAACTCCTATTTGTATTTCAACTGATGATGGTGCAGTGGTTTTGCTGTTGGTATCCACTGAGCAGTTTGCTATTTTCCCCAAAATCCTTCACTTTTTCATCTCCTCCAACACACACACACACACATGTAATCCAAATGGAAACATTTTATTCCCATATCTTCTAAAATGAGTGAGTTTGGTTTAGCAGATACCTGACTAGTTGCAGGGTTTGAAGTATATCACCTTAGACACTGAGGCCACCCTAGGCCAACATGACAACAAATAGGTGGAGTGTATACACAATTCTAGTTTGGAAACTGCTTCAAACTTTTTTAGAAGTGAACATGCTATAAACCATAAAGTAAAACGAAAATCACAGTATAGGAATAACTATTGTGATACTTTATTACCATCTTAATCTTGGCATGATTATTGCTTGAACAGTTTCTTCGCGTTAAGGAATTTTCCCCCAACTCCACTACTAGTCACCCCTCCTGAATCTCATGCTATCTGGCACTTTCCAGTTTCCCTGACCCATTAGGTCTGTCATCAAGGCAACCCGTTGGCACCATCCAAGAGCAAACATCCTAAACCACTTGTCCTGCCTCATCTTGCAACACATTCCTTGGTTTCTTTCTACTCTCTCTGGCTTTTGACTTCAGGGTCATCTTGACTCACTAACACTCATGGTTAGCGCTCTTCTGCAGCTTAAGGAAGACTCAGTTCTCCCCTTCATCATGAGTTCAACTCTCCCTCTAGGTCAAA
This sequence comes from Equus caballus, assembly GCF_041296265.1. NCBI lineage: Eukaryota > Metazoa > Chordata > Mammalia > Perissodactyla > Equidae > Equus > Equus caballus. The sequence goes on along the minus strand of NC_091706.1, from coordinate 24,294,587 downwards.
GACTTGCATCCGCCATTATCGTCTGTCCACTTATGTGTGTACAAGTTTATTTCTGGGTTATAGAGACATTTAAATTATTTTTGCCCTTATATTTCTGTATACAAATATATTTTACTAATATCTTTATAATGAAAGAGGGATCAAAAACAAAGTAACTTCTATTTTCATGAAAAGGAAGCTAAACGATAGAATCCATGTGATCCTCCTGCTCTCTGGAATCAAATCATTAGCTGTCTACAAGCAGGACCCTCATCAAGTTCCCACGGCCTTCCTGACTGATGTCTCCTCTTTCTAAAACCCTTCCTGTACCCCCCCATTGGAGCTAAATTTAGGGTGCTCTGAGTATTAGATCTTTCCCACGGTGCAATCTGTACATGTGGATTTAGCATGCCACTTTTCTGGCTCAAAAGGTTCATTGATTTCCTATTTTCTACAGATGTGACCCTCATTTGGTGAGGTATATCACACTAGGCGAAATGACTGAGTACTGGGGGATATATGCCCCTAAAAGCAGTTTCAATGTAATAATTCCAAACCATATTTGGAAAACTTTTAAAAACCACATGTTGCTTCCGTAATAAAGCCTCTATATACAAGAGACAGCTCATTTACTCATTCATTAACAACTGTTCATCACATACTTACTATGAAGCGGGCACTATCCTAGCTGTTCTAGCTGCAGGGCAAAGCTTTACTGGCATGGTAAGAGGTTACAGATAAGCTGGGAAGGAGTAGTACTGAAACGAAACGGCCAAATTAAAATCTCGAGAAGATTCCACAAAGTGGAAAACTGCAGTTCTATTACATCAAGCCTCAACTCTGAATGTGTTTCAGCAGCCTCCACCGCAGCCACGACAGAAGGTTGAAGGGGGACCTCCCAGAAGATATGTCCATGCCCCAACTCCTGAACCTGTGAATGTCACCTCATTTGGATAAAGGATCTTGGAGATGTCATTAAGTTAAGGATCTCAAGATGAAATCATCCTGATTTATCCAGGTGGGACCTAAATCCAATGACAACTTTCCTTATAAGAGACATAAAGGAGAGACACACAGGGAAACAAGGAGAAGGCTCTGTGAAGACGGAGGCAGCGATTACAGTGATGCATCCACAAGCCGAGGAACACGTGGAGACACCAGAGGGTGGAGGAGGCAAAGAAGGATCCTCTGCTAGAGCCTTCAGAGGGAGCAGGGCCTTGCTGACACACCTTAATTTCGGACTCTGGCGTCTAGAACTGTGAGAGAATAAATTTCTATGTTTTCAGTCACCACGTTTGTGATAATTTGTTCCAGCAACCACAGGAAGCTAGTGCAGCCACATATTCTAATTTGGAGTAAGGTTTCCTCACCCTATAACAAAAAAGGGTGTGCATAGTTGATATATAATAAATCATAAATGGACTACAGACCAATTGCTTCACGTATTTTAAGGACTTGCTCTGGGGTAGGGGAGAGAGAAAGGGCAAACCAAATTGATTCAAGATTATCATTCTGCTCATACAGCAATTGTAATTTTACTCTAGGAAAGATACAGTACATTTTCTTTTCTTGTCTACCATGAGCTATATCAAACAAGAAAGAAAAAAACACATCACAAAGAATTCCTGATTTTTCAAACACAATGTGCTTGATTTTCAAGGGAATCGTTCTCCAAATAATTCCAGAAACATACTTGAATTGTATTTTACACAGGATGTGCACTGATTGGACCTTTGTTTTGCATTCTTTTCAGATGCAAGACACCTCCCATTAATCTCTTCTCTTTAGCTACAAATAAATAAGTAACCCATGAATGAATTTTCACTTGGCAAGAGTGGATTTGGAAATCCAACATTTATTCTGAAATCATGCAGAGTTTCAATCTTGTTACATATTAATTATAAATTAAACCACACACAAAGACTGTATGATACTCAAGGCTAAATGTAAAGAATTTTCGCATTCAAATAAAAGAAATTTAAAATCAGAAGTAAGCATAAAATGGCATAGATAGTAGTAAAACACTTGAATAAAAATTAAAATGAAACACAGAAGAAAGAGAAAAAGTCCTTATAGGTCATTTGTCTTTATCTATTCTTGATCTGATACTTGATCTGAACTACCTAACATAGCTTGGGCTGTTAATTAAGCATATAGAAAAGAAAGATGATGAAGGAAGAAAGGGGAAATAAATACAACTCAGAGTGAGAATTTTCTGACAAATGTGCCTTCCTGGTTAATTTTCGCGTCCAGAGCTGAGCAACATCTGCATCCCTTGCATTTCTTTTCATTACCCGGACACCAATCACTTGCTCATTTATCATTCCTGTACATATGGTATTATTAAAATGTGATGATTCATCACTTTCCATTGATCCAATAATATCCAGGGTTACCTTCCGAATGCTTTGCTTATAGAAGTGACCAAATAACTAAAAATCTGTGAGGCTTCCTTTTAACAACACATTCCGGAAAAGATTTGGTAAACCTGGTTTCTTATAATCTCTTCCATTAGCATGGATACCATGCTCTCTGCTGGCTGGATGAGTCTGCACGCCCCCCTCCCTCCACGCCTGTTCATTCTGCATGCTTTCATGTGTAAATGGACAAAATTGCTGTCAATTGGGAACATTTGGGAGCCATTTGCCTTGCCTTCTCTTAAGTAAAAGTATAAAAAGAACTAGGAGTAAATAGATGTGACTATTATGTAAGAAGGCTCTTCAGTACGTTGCTTGGGTAGTCAGTCCCTGGGAAATACATCATCTTAGAAGTGAGCAGATCAGACTTCGTAAATGGGGACTTAGACTGCCATCCTTCCGAAAAGTGGCTGCTTTCAGGGGTGTGGGTGTATGTATTGAGCAGAAAAAAACTATGATCTATATGGGAGTCACTTTTGCAACCCTCTTAGAGCCTAGCAATGTGTCAACTGCAGGTGTTCAGAAAGTGTTTATTGATTGTACTGGACGTGTAGATTTACCTTTTTCAAGTCCCAGAGCTTCCTTTAGAGATGTCAGGGGCCAGCCCCATGGCACAGCAGTTAAGTTTGCACGTTTCCGCTTCTCGGCAGCCTGGGGTTCACCAATTTGGATCCGCTTGGCAAGCCATGGTGTGGTAGGCGTCCCACATGTAAAGTGGAGGAAGATGGGCATGGATGTTAGCTCAGGGCCAGTCTTCTTCAGCAAAAAGAGGAGGATTGGCAGTAGTTAGCTCAGGACTAATCTTCCTCAAAAAAAAAAAAAAAAAAAGAAAGAAAGAAAGAGATGCCAGCAAACTGAGAATTTAGTCCCCTGATGTGTTAGCCCTACGGACAGTTCATAGGACTTCTAACAGCAAGGCAATCACACATCTAAATCTAGCTTTGAGCAAACTGCTGAAGGCAGCTGTCCTCCACATCTCCCTCCAGAGGCAAGGACAGCTTAAGTCATGCACTGAATTCAATGAGAGAATATGGACGGCTCTGAAAGGACATGATCTCTTCTAAATGAAATCTAAAAAATCTCTTAAGACACACATCAGATTCTCTCTCTCCTATCTCCTTTCCTCCTTCCTTTTCCTTCTTTATCTGGCAGGCAGAAAGTGGAAAATTGGCATGCATAGAACTAGTAAATGCTAGGTAAGCTCTGTGCTAGGGGCTTCACCTCGATTAACTCAATTATAAGAACGATGTTGTCCTTGGAGAAATCTCAGCTCAGCACTTGTGCCAGCCCACCATTAAGTGGTGTAGACTGAATGTACGGCCAGATAGCCAACACCCATATCCATCATCTTTCTCCTACACCATAATACCTTCAGCAAAGGGGCTCGGTAAGATCAGCTGGTCAATGGGCAAATCTTAGAGCTGAACCAACAAGTAAGCAAACCAAAAGGGAAAGTATTTTTTAAATAAACAATAGGTGGGTAAATATAAGAAAATATTATATTTACCACGGGCATCATTCTACAAAAGAGCAGACTTGAATGTAGATATGCAGACAAGGGCTGTAAATACTGGAGAGAATAACACTGTGGTCTGTAGTCTTGGCCATAGACAAGAATAAAATCGGGATGTCAAATCAAGTAGAAAGGAAGGTAAGGCAGAATCTGGAACCTAGGAAAGATTAAGACAAAGATAAGCATAGTCACCAAGTCAGATGCAAATACACCTGATAACTCCCTAGGAATTAATAGTTTCAATCAGTATTGGAAGCAAGTAAAGACTTTTAGCCAGATGCATCCCAGTGTGACCTTGCTTACATATTGTTTCTATTCTTAAAGGTCTAGGACAATTTAAACGTAAGCCTAAATCCTAATTCTAGAGTCTATGTCCCTCGGGAGGCAAGAAGATGCTGTACCCTTTCCATATATATCTAAGTCTTCCTCTTGGAATGTTTGAAAACTCCCCTATAACTGAAGAGTCCAAGTCTTGGTTTGCCTTCATTGAAACTATCCTAACAACTTTGTATTCCATAGATTTGAAAAGATAATTTTAACAGGAATGCACCTACCCAAGGACTTGTCAGAAATATTCCAATTTGTATAGAATGTTTTCATTTTCAACTGTATATTCCATTAACAACTAATATAAGTATGAAACTGTATCCTCAAATGAAAACCAAAAGATATCGCCACAACAAAAGTGATATTTAAGATTCTTAACATTCACTGGGTGTACTGTCTGAGACACTTCAGTGTTATATAACTAACGAAAATAGCTAAATGAACACACAATAGTCACAATGCTGTAGTGATTTCAAAACACGTATGTTCTTTATCTTAAAATATTTTAGCAAAAAAATACATATGTAAATACATATGTGTGTGATATAAGGCAAATATGGGCAAGTAGTAACCATTGAGATTGGTGTCTGGTTGTTCATTTTACTATTCTCCCTACTTTATATATATTTGGAAATTTACATGATCAAACATCACACACATACGCATTCAAGTACATAAGGCCTGTGGTTCCCATTTTGTTAGGGATCCCCACTCCTCCATGGCAGCTGCATGTGAAAGGCTTGCCTCATTTATTTACACAGTGGGCTTCGCCATTATTTCAGGTGTCTAACACATCTCCTTATTAGGAAAAAGCACTTAAAGATGCTTATCTAGCTGTGTTCAGACAATGTAAATAACCCATCTTTATCCAAGTTGAACTCCCCGGCTCTGTAGTAGCATTTCAGTAGCTATCAGTCAAAGTATGTTGATACCAGGCTCTGACTAATTGATAATAAAGAGAATCTAACAGCTCGGATCTGATAAATATTGAAGTATTGCTGATGAAGGCAAAGAAAGATTTTCCACAAACGCTTTTGGAGACGAAAGCTGAAGCATTAAAGAACTATCAGATATGCAAAATCAAAGCCCTAACACCTCATTAAGGTGCAAACGTAAGACTAGGCTAAAGGAACATGCAGGGGTAAGGACGGCAGGAAAAGCACCTGCGCACCTGCCCTTGCCATCAGCACCTAACTTGGTAGATGATAAATCCTCTGGATTTGGACATTTGGGGGAGGAGAAGTTGGTCAAAATCTCGGTGAGGAAAAAGGGCATTGAGAAATTATCAGTATATTCTCTCTCCACAATCTCCATTGTTATGCTCCTAAATGTACTTGTTATAGAAGAATTTGCTCTTATGAGTAATTTAAGAATGTATGACATAAACCTTGGTTAGAAAGACAGGGATCATAAGCAAACCTGAGAAAGTATTTAACACATTGTTTATATATACAATAATAACAACAACAAAACCAGGAAGAGGAGACAATGACAGCACTTAAAGAAAACTAGCAACAGCTTTTTACATATCTTGAACTTGTAAAAAGTCCTCACTAAACAATACATTTCCATGATCTCTCTCTAGCTTAGTCCAAAACTTGAGCCTATTCTTTCTCCATAGTGATGGCCACGTATTCGTTTTGCTCTAATGCAGGGCTATCCATGTGCAAAGATGTACAAAATCTGTTTTGTCCTCCATCCCATTTTTAAATTTGTTTTTGTTTTTGTTTTGTTTTACTAGTCAGAGAAAATTGTGATTTCTGTGTGTTGGACCTCAAACTCTTCACAAATGTGGAAAAAATATTAATTTGAGTTTGGAAACGTTAAATTAATTAAGCAGAGGCCATTAGACTGAGGAGGCTGTAATGCCTTAGTAGCCTGTGTAAGCCAACAAAAACCTAAGCTGGTAATGCCTCAAGGTCAAGAAATCGAAACCTAAGGACAACAAATCACAATCGTCCACCTAGGCTTTCCCAAGTAAGGCAGCCACATAAGCCAGAGTCAATCAAATAATTTCCTGGCTTTGCTTCCACAGCTTCTCTACAGCAGTCTTTCCCTCAGCTCATGTAGGTGGAATGCTCCTAAACTTCCAGTCAGGTGCTGCCCAATTTGAATCGATTTTTGTTCAAATAAACTCTTTAAATTTTTTATATACCTCAATTTATCTTTTAACAAGAGGAATTACTGAACTCTCACTAATGAAAGCATTGATTGTGTAGAGGAGTAGAGCTTGCTACCCTAAAATGTGTCATTTTGGCTTGATTATTTTTAAGAACAAAAGTCTCAGGAAGAGGGCTTGGCCAAGTTGCATAGTGATTAAGTTTGGCACACTCCACTTCAGTGGTCCAAGTTCATATGTTTGGATCCTGTGCGTGGGCCTACACCTCTCATCAAGCTGTGCTGTGGTGGTGACCCACACACAAAATAGAGGAAGATTGGCACAAATGTTAGCTCAGGGCCAATCTTCCTCAAGCAAAAAGAAGAAAATTGGGAACAGATGTTACCACATGGCCAATTTTCCTTATCAAAAAAAAGACTCAGGAAGAAACTTTGACATTTCCTCTAACTGCCTAAAAAAATTTAAGATAGAAGGGCTGTTCTAGGAAGGTGCTATCACCATAGATAACTATAGTATATTGTGAACTAGGTGTAGTAGACAGGGAGGGACCTAGAAAGGCCCATTTGTTCACAGTCCTCTCCATGTCTCATTGCCTTTGCAAGGCATGACAAACAGTTGTTTACCAAACATTTGCTTTTCCATCTCCATGTGAATTGCTTTCCTCCCCTCTGAAGTCTCAAACCACTGACCCCAACATCCTCCTTTGTCTTTAGCTGAAGATGGTATTTAAGGTGGTGGCTTCTGCTATTTTGGCAAGTTACTCAGTTTTTCTGGATTTCTCCCATTTTACTAAACTTGTTTATTTTCTCCTATTATTCTGTCTCACGTCAATTTAATTCTCAGGCCAGCCAGAAGAACCTAGAAAGGTAGAGGAATATTTCTTCATCCCTTACAATTTCCAGTGGTATACATGACCACCAAGAAATCTTACGTAAAACCTCCTAATTTCCACAATTACAATCTACCTGTTAAACAGACTGTACCTAAATTGTGAAATCAAAATAACTTTGTTAGCAAAAAGCCTAGGAATATACAATTGTCTTATGGATAAAAGCTCATTCTAATTTCTTGCTTATTTTTATTTAAATTTTTTCCTGGCAAACTCCAGTATAAATTACTGTGTAGGAGTCTTGTATCTTAAATTTCTTAATCTCTATTAGATACTTTTTTTCTCATCCCACACTGACTATCAAGGCCTTTTAGTCTCTTTATCTCTCTCTCTGTTACCCTTAACTCAGATTATTTCTGAAAGCAGCTGAAGTGAAAAATGATACAAAAGACAGACAACCCATTTTCCTGTCTTTGGTACTTCACACTCAGGGAGGAAGTAGGATTTCGTTGTTTCATTTTTCCCAAGATAGTTCACAGCCCACTCCCAACCAACTCCCTCTACCGCCACGTATGAATCCTCTTTTCATGAGAACTAGAAAGAAATATAAATCCTGGTGACTGAGCTTCTCTGGGAACTGCCAAAGCAAAGCTGTGAAGAGGTCTGTGGTGGCCCGGGAATGGTGGCATTGCCTCCAAGCTGGGAGACTGGAGCATTGCTTGACATTTCTCTCCGTCTGAGCGAGCCTGTCACTGACATTCTGTTTCTCAGAGCATCTTCCCCACAGGTCAGCAGAAAAAGAAATTCACATAAAATGAAATCTCATTCTATTGGAAATATGATTTAGGTCCTTAAGCTGGTCTTGATTTGCAGGGACACAAGTCCCCCAAGCCATTAGCCTCGGACCAGAGGCACCAATAATAAAAGCACCATTTGATAAAGTAAATATTCACAGAGAAAGAAACCATGAAAAATCGGTAGTGAAATCAGTCACTGTTCCTGTATTGTCTTTCTGAGAAATGAGATGCGTTTAAAATAGCGCCCTACTCTTTAAGATGGGAACCGTGATTAATGACGATGCTTCACCTTATCCAGCGAGAAGAACCACGCATCAAAACAGACACAAGCTATCTGAAAAATTGTAGGTAGAGTGGGAAATGTATTTTCTATTTTTTTTGGACAAAGAAACAGGCAAGTAATTGCTGCCTCTTTTCAAAGGGTTAATCGTTTCTGATTAACTTTGGGTCATGCATCACATCTTGAGTGCCTAAGCTTAAAGACACACTTCATTGAACCCCATCTAGCAAGCTTCATGCTTATGAAGGTGTTCCTCTTGATTGCTTCTCATCTGGGCTACAAAACGATTGGGTTGGAGACTGACATTGATTAAGTGCAAGAGAACCATGTTTTACTGTGACAGCTGCTAGGCCTCTGTCAACAAATCAATGTATTTTTTTTTCGTTTTCATCTTAACTCTCACGTTAGCATCCTGCTGTTACTGGTGATGAAAAACATCTCTATAACTGTCTGCCGATTGACCACTTTCTGATTTGCCAATCACATAAAATGTTTTTATGACGGAAAAGGCTAACCCTTTATTCTAAGCAGCTTTTGCACACAAATAGTGCAATTTGCTGGAATCCTCTGGGGTGTGGCTGCTGTTCCTATAATTTAGAATCACAGTAAAGAGTCAGACATATTTTGCAGAAAATGTCACTTTACTTCCTGGATTTGATCAGTAAGGTGACAAATGCACCCTGTCCATCCAGTGAATTGGAGGAGTGTTTTAGCAATTGTCCCACCCACTGATCTTCTACTGTCTAGATAAGGCAGTCACCCTTAATAGCTTTTTGTGCACAGAATACCCTTCGTTATTTATAATACAGTGAGGTTGTTCAAAGCTGCTCTCTCTTAGCATCACACTGTGCACCAGACACAGGAGGTATGGTTAGGAGACAGCAAATATAGAGATCCCTAAAGCAACATTGGGTCAAAACAGAACTTTTACAGACATATTGCTTAAAATAGCAGACCAGCCTCCTGCCTTCGACCTCCAACTGTGTAGCTTGGAATTGAGCCCTGAACTTGCCTGACTGGAACAAACATATGGGACAAACCTATATGGAAGGAGTAAATTACTGCCTAGTAATTAGACCATTATAGGACTTTTTGATGAAAAGTGTATTTTCATTTGCTTTTGTAGTGACTTTATTTCATCAACAAATAAGTCACCCTAAACCAAGATTTTCAGTGCATCAAGCTTGGACAACGTGGTTTATCTTGCCAGGTTAATTTCTCCTTGTGCCTTAGGGTAGAAACTCAAAAGACACAAAGAATCTCACTGAAAACTTGTTCTGTCATCAATAGGCCATGATGGCAACAGGATTGAGCCCTGGAAGGAGCTCCTTGATGTCCTGAGTTGGATACAGGTAGACCTGCCCTTAGCTTCCTGCTAGCTTGATCGGCAAACCTTTGGGAATGAGGGAAAAAAACTCAACTCTCCTCTGTACTGTAGAGAAAAAAATCACTTGTTCAGATCAAGGAAGGCATCACAAACTGTTTCAAAGAACATAAAGAAATGGAACCATTTAGTAGGCCAGTTTCCCAAGCAATATAGCATTGGACCTGAATTCTGGCTGTATACTGATGATTCTCCAATTTACTCATGCTGGGTACCACTGAGGCACAAAAGAAGGTAGCTATAATAAGATCTTTTCCTTTTTTCACCCGGAGAGAAGAAATAGAGCTAATATGGAAAAGCATGGGCTCAAAATGAAAAGAGGAAGGAGTAAGCGGAATTCACTTGGTCCTGGGGGAAAATAGAAAGGGGTTGGGCGAGGATGCCCGAAGAGTGTCTGCTAAACAGCTCTCTGGTGTTCTCTGCCTCAGTCTCCACACTCTTGGAGGTGTGCTTTAATCACTAGGGAGTTAGCCACCCCCTCCATAGAATAGCTTTATGATTGCTGTAGAGGGATCATGGGAAGTTTCAAAAGTTTCGAAGTTCATAGTAACATTTAGAAACAAAGAGCAACAGTAAGTAGATCTTGTTTTGCTCTAAATGACCAAAAAAGAAAATAGAGTTTGGATAATAACCAAAATTAGAGGAAACTGTTTCCTCATTGGCCATAGTAGAAGGTGCTTACTACTACAACGCCATTCATCGGGACTCTCGGAATGTTTCTTCAAGTTCAACCATGTTTTACTCTGATTTCTTAGGACTTTAAGAACCTAGAAGCTTGAACAATAGATGCTGTAGCATCTACTACAAAATATCCATAGAGAAAAATGTTACACCAAAACATGTTTAAACATATTTATAAGTGCTGCACATGATCCCTTTCCTAGGGACAAAATTTGCTTTTGTTTTTCCCTCTTCTCTCTTACCTTATAGTTAAGAAAATTTCTCGTTTTTAAAGACGTAAAAATTAAATGAGAGCAAACACACTAGTGAAACGTATTCTGATGACATTTGCCCCCAGATCACCTGGGAGGAAAAGGGATTACGTCTATTACCAGAGAGAAAGTTGAGATCACTTGTGTTGCTGTGTTTAGCTCTGGAAATTTCTTCCTCTCTGTCATATATTTTTAAGAAGTTTCTGTCTGTCTCTTCATTCAAATATGAAACCTTGGCATTTAGGTTTTATTTGAAATTTCCATCATGTACGGGAGTTGAGGGAACCTTCTGTGAAAGCGCTGCTCGCTCCATCATCCCAGCATATTGTTGCAGAGGTAAGCATCTCATCAGGAAGTGGCTCGGCCCCAGCTTTATCCCATGTCCACAACTACAGCCTTGGTCTAAAAGGAAGGGACTTGAACTTCATTTTTGCCAATCCCAGGTTGAAGGCTATACTTCATTTAAATTATTGTCTCATCTGAGATGGTTCAAGGCTCCTATTGAAACTATGGTCTCTGCTGACACAAAGAATGACACATACACGCAGGTATTTGAGAATTCAAGAAAGAGCCTGAAGTCCATTTGCAGGTATACACCATTTAGGAGGAGAAACAGGCACATTTGATTACATTATGTCTTAGACTGTATCTGGAAACAAATACTAAGATGCGGAATTGCATGCTGAAGGTCAACCAGGGAGCACTCTTGAGAGCTACACCTGTAAGGAAGGGGAGATGGCTGAACTGGACGGTGGGAGAAGCTGACCTGCAATGTAGCTGCAGCTGGGACATCCACCCATCCCGAGGAGCTCCAAAGACGGAATGGCCCCTAAGAGTTGTGCCAAATGAGGCAAGAGTTCTGGCCCTTATCCCCGTAGCAGCTGTTTTGAGGCCTTGGGCAGCTGCCTATGAGGCACATAGTCTTAGATGAGACAATTGCTACAGCCAAGGGCGATGCCCAGCGAGGGAGGCGGCCTTGAGCTCTTAGCAGCAGACATTCCAAGCAACTAGGGGATGAGTGCACCAGCCAGAAGAAAGGATGTGAGCAAAGCCGTGGAGTATCCACTGGAGAAAAGATTTTCTTCCTGACACAGACATTTTTGCCTTAGTGTAAAAGTTTAGCATTTTATTTACAGCAGCTCATTTTCACGGGGAAAATGTATTCTAGGTTTGGTGTTTTATTTTGTTGTTGTTCATGTGTATGTGTGTGCTGCAGGCCCTATTTATATCTAACTTAAAACTAATTCTCCTTAGAATCATAAATGAGAACTTAGAAAAGATCCGGCGCAATAAGCTCATTTTAGTAATAAAGGAAATTTCCCCATGTCAAAAGGCTAGTTAGTGACAGAGCCCTATCTAGAAAGTTCCAGTCTAATTTCCTTTCAGGTCACCATTCTGCTGCGTTAATTTTAAAATCTTTGACTCTCCATTGTATTCCTGCCTGTATTGGAAACATTGGAGAGACAGAAAAAGAAAACCGGTGGACCCCACCTGCATGTGGTTTACAATCTTGAGATTACCTATGCTAAAATATGCTCCATTGTAACTGAAAATGTTATTCTAAGGATAAGCCTTGACAACATTTGTATAAGCTGTTTTATGACAATCTGATGTGAAACCTTGACCTCTTTTTCCCTGTAGAAATGTGCCAGTCTTCCCACACTTGAATTATGAAGCCAATTTCAGTAATGTTCTCTTTCCCAGCTATCACCTGAGTCTGCCTCGAATAACTGTGCCCCGTGAGTGAGAAGGCTGTGCCTCTTCAGAATTAATCATACCCAATTCAGGCTCAAGTACACTCTCCCCATTCTTTGAGCCTTTCTCTGTCCCTACTTGATATATCTGTAGGCTGATGTCTCATTTCTCCTAGCATGCCAGATTATTTGTCGTACTGCCATAAATTGCTCTCTTTAAAGATCATTTCTGTCAACATTACATGGGTCTTCCTGTTCCTCCAGCCCCACTGGAGATAAGTGAAGGCATCTAATTGCAGGAGGTAGGAGCTACAGCTGCTAATCCTAGGAAAGGTGACCGAAAGAGCAAAGCATCCTACCCGAAGTGTTGGAACATTCTAGTGACTCACAGCAAGCTTCGGCCACTGAAGCTGCTCCTGTCCATGTGGTGTTTCCTTGTGTCTACTTTTTTCTCTCAACTTGCTTTTCACAATTTATGACAAAGGTGGCAATAACAGTGATGATGATGATGATAATCATATCTATCAAGCAATGACTATATCAAATATTGGTATAAATACCACCTCATTTTTATTTTGGTCTACAGAAAGGGGCATAATATATTTCATAATTGTTAGTGCAAACACGGCCAACTACATATCATATTTTTGGCATGATTCTGGTCTGCAGAACGCAATTCTCTATCCATGTTAGTCCCCAATCTGATGCCTTTGTAGAATCTTTGAAAGATATTGCCGTGTTCCTGCTGAAAGTGTTACATAAGTGGTATGTAACATACATTATTTTACAATTATTCCACATGCTTTTTTGATTTTTTTTGTGTATAAAACTTGGTAGAACTTCTGTCTTCCTCTTAATAGGAAATAAAAATAGTGATAAAAAGTGGAAGGCCAAAATTCAGCATAAAACACTCTTTCTACAAATGCATGTCTCTCTCTCCCTGCAACAATTCCCCCGAAAGCCCCCAGTATGGAACCCCAATGTGAAAGAGAATCCTAACACCGCTCTGCTCTGCCCTGAGAGCCCATCTCATCACAATCCAGCAGAAAAAAGTCAGAAACAAATCTAACCCAAAGCATTGATGAGTAACATGTCTTTGCTTGTTTGTGTGCTATTTTGATGAAGAGATATCAGAAGAAATTATGGCTTCCATCTTATAAAAACAATTCCCTTTAAAATCATCTCTAGCTTATCTTCAAGTTTCGCTTCCTTCAACAACTGCCAGCTCTTTCCCCCATTTTCCTCAAAACATTTCTCCTCATGGTTGCTTCTAATAAAATTGATTTTTTTTTTTATGTTCTCTCACTCTAATCTTCCCAAACTGTCCGCTGAATCCTCTCATCTTATAGAATCACTTCACATAACAAAACCAACCAACCTAGTGGTTTCAGGAAGAAAAGGAAACGAGAAACGACTAGCAACTATCCAACAGATAGCATTTTGCTCCACAAGGTAATAGGTTAGAAGGAAGGCCTTGGTGAAAGGCTGCGAATAGAGAAGCAGAGGAGGTGTGGGGTGGGGGTGCTGGTAGAGCTGAGTTCACTCCTCCAAATCAACTTAGTGAACATTTTTTCTTTATTTGAATGCTCTTTAGCTCCTGTGACTCTCCTCGCTTTTGGTCTTATATCAACAACTTCCCGTTGGAAAACTCTCCCTGGATATCCTATCAGAATCTCAAACTCATTACGTTAGTAAAAAGGATTTATGATGTGCCCTGGGACATTGCTTCTCTACAAACTGTTTGATTAATCTCATCGTCAAATTGCCCAAGATTCAAACCTGAGAGTCCTCTCACCTCCTGCATCCAAGTGATTCTAAGTGACAGTCTGCAAACTCTTTCTCATCACCGCCTCCATCATCAAAGCCTTGGCTTAATCCCTCATCATCTCCCATCTAGCGTTTTACAATAGCCTCTTGAGTAGTTTCAGCTTCCTGCCGTCAGAAATAGCTACCGCTTTCCTTCCTTCCTTTCCCTATGATTCAGAACTGTCATTTTTCACTTTTTGTTATGGAAATTTTCAAACCTATAGAAAAGTAGTGAAAATAGTAAACTCACGTATCCATCAATCAGTTTCAACAATTCACAATTCACTCCCAACTTCTTTTCATCTATATCCCATCCTTGATTATATTAAACCAAATCCCAGGCATCATACCATTTCAACTCTGAAGAGTACAAGAAAGGAACTGTTTTTTTAAAAACCCAATTATAAAATATTATCACACTTAAAATGAACTATAATTTCTTAATAGCAATAAATCCAGTAGTGTTTGTAACTCCCTGATTGTCTTATATATTTTTATTTTACAGTTTGAATCAGGGTCTAGATAGGAACCATGAATTGTAACTGTTTCTGTGTCTTTTAAGTCTCTTTTTCTCTACGGACATTCTTTCTTTTTTTACTTTCTTTCATTGTAGTTGTTGAAGCAAATTGGTTGTTTGTTCTGTCTGGGTTTTTCTGATCGCATTTCTATGGTATCATTTAACATATTCATTTGTTCACAATATATTTCCTGTAAATGGGTGGTCAGATCTAGAGGCTTGATCTGTTTTAGATTTGATATTTTAGGCAGGAAAATTTCATAGATTGTCTCATATACTTGTATCAAGAGGTACATAAGAATGACTGGTCTCTTTTTTATGTTACCACTCTTTGCCTAGAACTATTAATTCATGAGGTATTACAGGCAAAATTGTGATATTTTATCATTTCGTCTTGATTTATTAGCTAGAAATTGTCCATAAAAAAGAAATTGTCCTCATTAATTATCTGGTTGCCTTAAACTTTAGTTTTGAGCTTTATACTGAAAATACATCACAATCCAGCTCTGACCAATCATATCAGGTTCAAACCTTCCTCTCCGTCACATATATATTTTCCCCAAAAGTGTGGTGGTTTACAAGAACTGTATTTCAAGATTTTCTTTTTACATCCCCAGCATTTAGTAACTGCTGGCATATATTTGGCAATTAAGAAATGCTTGCTGAATGGGAGAGTGAATGAGAATTTCCTATATAAGTAACTGATCATGTAATACTTGTATTTATGCATGATTTCAAACACGTTCAGACTGTCAGATGCTCATGCTTAATGTCAGAAAGAATTCTTTTCAATGTGAATACAATAATGCACTGACAAGTCATATTAACTTCTAATACAACATTAGCAGTGAATTAAATGAAGACATCCTAAATTATACCATTCAAGAGATAAATGTTATTCTAGAACAGATTTGGCACCATGCGCTCGTAGCAATATGAAGTCCCCAGTTCTCAGGGATTTTATTTCCTATCACCTGCAGTAACTAGACCATCACTCTAAGCAGAGTCAGGTAACATTAGCATTTCAAAGAGTACACTCAGCAAAACTTCAAATACGATGAGAAGATTCCATTCTGAGGAATAGCATTTATCCCTCCCTTATTCTCCAAACACTGTCCCCTTGCCTTAGATGACACCATACCCATAGATTTTCCTCTTACAAATAGCTCTTTCATTCTGCACCTACCTGCTTCAACTTTCTATGTAGTCATTAAATGAGGTCCTCAAAGTTCAGAACTAAACTTGCATTTCTTCTGTATTTAATCCTATGCAATGTCATCTGATTATCAACTTCTTATGTCTTACCTACACCTTTCCTTTGAATTTTAGATGAATGTATGTAACTGCCGACATCTCTACTTAGAAGTCTCATAGGGAGCTCACACTGAACATCATCTTCCTCCCACAGCCTGCTCCTCTTCCATTGTTTAGAATCTCAAAGTACACCACCACATGTAATTAATAAACTAGGGCCGTAGCCACACCTTCTCCCTCTCCTCGTCCCTCATGGCCAATCAAGGACCAGCTGTTTTTCAGTTCTACATACTAAATGCTCCTTGAAGGAAACCATTTTTCTCTATTTCCCCATTTACCATGCTGGTCCAGGTCATTAGAGAGCTTTTCCTGCAATGTGGTTAGTTTCTCTCAATAGCTTCCCCGCATATAAATCTTACCTTGAGTCAATCCATAATAATCTTTTAAAAATTCTTTCAATCCCTTGGTTAAATTTTTTGGAGGCTTTCTATTCTCTGGGGATAAGGAAGAAAATCCTTGACATTTCCTAAAAGCTTTGCATGATCTGGATACAGTTCTTTCCACGCCACCAGTTCACTCTAGTCATGTCTGGCTTAATTTATTAAGTACACGATATGTGTTAAGGAAGGGGTAAGTCTTTTGCACACAGGCTTTTCCCTCAGTCTAGGATACACGGCTATGCCCTTCTGTTTCATCGAATTTATCATCAGGGCATGGTTCAAACATGTCGTTTTTAATAAATATTCCATGACACTCATACCACACTCCCTGCCACCACCACAAAGACTGGGTCAGGATCTCTTGTTCTAATACCTTATACCACCCTATACAGCACTTATAACAATCACGATTACATAATTAGTTGTTTTAAGTTGAGAGGGCTTTTGAAATATATTGGCCTCCCAAACTAAAATGTGAAATATGAAAGCTAGGGGGCTGGGGCTTTGTCACTCTTACTTACTGATCTCCTCATTATTAACACAGTCCCTAAGACACAATACACAATAAATAAATATCTATTGAATCAAGAAAGGAATCAATCAAGCCAGCCCCAGTGACCTAGTGGTTAAGTTCAGCACACTCCACTTGAGCAGCCTGGGTTCAGATCCCGGGTGTGGGCATACACCACTTGTCTGTCAATGGCCATGCTGTGGCAGCAGTTCACATACGAAAAAGAGGAAAAGTGGCAACAGATGTTAGCTCAGGGAAAATCTTCCTCAGCAAAAAAAAAAGAAAAAAAAAGCAATCAATCAAAAACTACAAGAGACTTTCACTTGGTATTTTGCCTGCTGGGGCTTCAGGAACTTTCATGTCTGGGTCAAAGTACCATCTTCTGCTAAGGTACACTCATCTTTGTAAACAATAAACATAGTACCTGCATTCTTGATTTTGTCCAATACAATTTTATTCAACTAGCATTTATAAAGCATCCTCTAATAAGCAGCAATTTATTCAATCAATATACTTTTACTGAGTGCCAATTATGAATACTCTGCTAAAAGCTGTACTCTCCATTAACATCTGAATGCCTCTTAGAGATTGTTTATCCCTTCTGGTGCCCACTAGCATGGTATCTGCCACGTGGAGGTTGTTAATACATTTTTAATTTTCTTATTATTTTTAGAAGTAATGAAGTTACTGTGGGGAATATTGGCAGGTAAGATTGGGCTTATGATGTAAGACTTTGTGCCCAAGTCATCCTTGACTCACAGCATGGAAAAGGAGCCTCCATTCCATAATTTAGTTGCCATAATATCTGCACATTTCATTGCAGTGAAATTGTCTTGATGGAAAATAAAGATTAAGGTACTTGACTATGGATTTAAAACAAGGCTTAGAATGGAGCCAAATACTGTCCCTTGCAGAAGACTTCTGGGCAATATTCAACACATCTTTTGGAGAACCTATTAACCTCATCATTTTTAAATCTAGGGTCTTTGATAAAGAAATTCCATAAATGAAGGAATCTCACTAACAATTAGAGAAAATTCCAATTCTCAGTAGCTTTGTTGATACAGCTACTATTAAATAACCTTGGCTTATGTACTTGCACAGGCCTTAACATTTGCTAGTGTCCCTTTAAGGGCAAATATTCCATTTTTAATGATTTTTTTTGTCTTCTTGTTCTATCAGTTTTTGAAAGGAATGTATTAAAAAATCTCCTAGTATAATTGTGGATTTATCTATTTCTCTTCTTATTTCTGTCAGATTTTGCTTTGCATATTTCAAGGCTATAATATTAGATGTTATATAAATTTAGGCTTGTTATTTCTTCCTGATGAATTCACCCCAAAATTATGAAATAGCTGCTTTTGTTTCCAATATTATCTCTTCCCTTAAAGTTTAGTTTGACTACTATCAAGATAACTTCTCTGACACTTTTGGTTAGTGTATGCATGGTATATCTTTTTAATGTCGTTTTACTTTCAAATTGTATGCATCCTTGTATTTTAGGTGAATCTCCTGTAAACGGCATATAGTTAGATTTTGTTGTTTAATCCAGTCTAATAATATTTATCTTTTAATTATAGTATTGGATCTGTTTATATTTACCATAATTACCAATATATATGGATTTATATTTACAGTTGTAGTATTTGGGGTTTTTTCTCCCATCTGCATCTTTTTTTTCCTTATTTGTTTTCACGTTTATCTATTTTTCCTTCCTTCCCTTTTTGCGGAGCAATCAATCTTTTCATTATTTCATTTTCCCTTCTATTAGCTTTTCATATTTAATTCATATTTTATCACCTGCATTGGTGAACAGAACTTATATTCCAGATTTATTTGTGCCTATCTTAAATGTAAACTTTTCACGCTTTCCAGACAAAGGAAGATCTTAAAACCCTTACCTCCACTGTCTCCCTTCCCCTTTTGCACTCTTCTGTTTACATATTATAATTCTGCATACATTCAAAATCCACAACCCATTATTATTGTGTGAAGAAGTTTATATTTATTTAGAAGATTCATCCACAAATGTGTCCTCTTTGATGCTCTTCAGTCACTCCCGCAGTACATCAATTCAATCTGAAATAACATTCTAATATTTTACTATGAAAATATCCAAAGATCTAGCACAGTGAAAGAATTTTACAGTGAATAATTATATATCTACCACCTAGATTATACAACTAGCATTTGACTGAAATTGTTTCATCACCTATTTATCTAGCTTGCCGCCCCTCTAACTATCCATGTATTTTATTAGTTAATGTATGTTTAAGTAAGTTGCAGCCCTAACTACACTGCTCGCTAAATACCTCAGGATGCACACCATTAACTAGAGGTCAATGTTTCTTCATGGTTATTTTATTTTGAAGTAAAATGTACCTGCAAAGAAATGCACGAATCTAAAGAATACAATTCAGTGAGGTTTGCCGGGTGTCCAGTGGTATCTCATTGTGATGTCTGGCACTTTTGTGTGTGTTAATTTCTGTATCTTCTTTTGTAAATATATGTTCAAATCTTTTGCACACTTTTAATTGGATTATTTGTCTTTATTATTGAGTTGTAGAAGATCTTTTTATGTCCTGGATAACAGTCCTTTGTCAGATATATGTGTTGGAAATACTTTTCCCCAGTCTGAGGATTTCTAATTCATTCGCTTAATGGTATCTTTTGACAAGAAGAATCTAAATTTTGATGATGTCTAAATTATCAAATTTCTTTTATAGCTATTACTTTCTCTATCCTGTGCAAGAAAACTTTGTTATCGCCAATTCCTGAAGATATTCACCTATGTTTTCTATTAGAATTTTATATTTTAAGCTTTTTCGTTTAAATCTATGAGCTGTCTCAAATTAATTTTTGTCCTGGTATAAAGTACTGTTTTAGGTTCACTTTTTTTTTCCATGTGGATATCCAGTTGTTGCAACATCATTTATTTAAAAGAGGTTCCTTTCTGCATTTTTTTTCTTTGAATCCTTAACTGAAAATCAAATGTCAGTCCATTTCTGGGTTCTCTATTGTATTCCACAGATATATTCATTAATCTTTATTCAAATCACACACAGTCTTGATTACTATAGATTAATAGTAAGTCTTGAAGTCAGATAGTACAAGTTCTTCAACTTCATTTTTCTTTTTCAAGATTCCTTTTGATATTCTAGGATCCACATCAACTTTAGAATCGCCTTGTCAATTCCTGAAAGAAAACACCTAGTGACATTATGATTAAGGTTTTGCTCCCTCACTCAGTGTCCAGCATCAGTTCTCCTTCTTAAAGTCATTTATCATACCCAA
This sequence comes from Equus caballus, assembly GCF_041296265.1. Lineage (NCBI taxonomy): Eukaryota > Metazoa > Chordata > Mammalia > Perissodactyla > Equidae > Equus > Equus caballus. Next base: position 24,274,494 of record NC_091706.1, on the reverse strand, counting down.
CTTCAAATTCCTCTGCCCTCTAATTTTCCTATCAGTGTTCAGGACCAGTCCAATTCCTAAAAGCCAGTGTGGGTACACAAACCCGTACAAAAACTCTCCAAGTACCCCATAGGCTTAACAGGCAGTTTAATAAACATCTTTCAGTTACGTGTCCAAAATTTTGATATCTCTCCTTCCTCACCATCACCCACCCCATGTATTTGGGTTATTATTATCTTTATCCAAACCATAGTGAATTACACAAGTTGAATTCTGGTAAGTAAAATCTTCAAACCAATGTGTCAGAAAATAGAAAGTAAAATTGTTTGTTGCTGCAGCAAAGACATTCTTCAAGTCTCTCTCTCATACACAAATATATATTCAATATTTTCACTTTTAATCCTTTACCAACCTGAGATCTGCTCACATATTACCACTCAACTGCTGACATGGGGATATTTAAAGGCCAAAAACAGAGATGTCAAAGATACTATTCATCCATCCAGCAAACATTCATGGGATGTTTAAAAAGAGATTGCCTCCTTACCAAACTTTCCCTAATCCCACAGTTAAGGAAAGTGTTAAAATTATTCCCAGAATCATCAGACCATCGAATTTGTTCCTATTGTTTGGTATTTCAGAAGACATTTTGGAAGATCTGATTTAAATTTCAATTGGATCCCCACCTTTGCTTTTCAAAACAGATGTGTCATTATCAAAATACAGTCTCCTATATCACTTCCTTCCATTTCACATTCTCTTTCTCCCAACCCTAACATATCAATAAATGCCACCTCTTCCAGATGTGTGTCCCTGGTTCCAGAGACCCAACTGAATTCTGCTTCTGCTAGTTTTATAAATTAGATGACTCCAAACATGATTAGTCATGACCTGAACCAAAAGCTTTCATGAAATATCTGCAGCAAACCCAAAAAACACATCTCAAAGCTTACATTCTAGTGTAATGTAATTTTGCTCTTTTAAATAAACTATTTTTTAGAGTAATTTTAGGTTCACAGCAAAACTAAGGAGAAAGTACAGTGAATTCCCACATACTTCCTAACCCCGCAAATGCACAGCCTCCCTCACTATCAAAATCCCCCACCAGACTGGTGCATTCATTATAATTGACCAACTTTCTTTGAGACATCATCACCCAAATGCCATAGTTTACATTAGAATTCACTGTTCGTGTTGTACATCCCATGGGTTTGACAAATGTATAATGACATGCATCCACCATTACAGTAACATACAGAATAGCTTCACTGTGAAAAACAATCCTCTGGGCTTCACCTATTCATCCCTCTGTCCCTGCTCATCTCTGGCAGCCACTGATATTTTCACTAGCTCCATAACTTTGCTGTTTCCAGATGTCATATACTTGAAATCATACACTATGCAGCCTCTTCAGATTGGCTTCTTTCACTTAATAATATGCCTTTAAGTTTTTTCCATGTCCTTTCATGGCCTAAAAGCTCCTTTCCTTTTAGCACTCAATAATATTCCATCAACTGGATGTACTCATTTATTTATCCATTCACCTACTGAAGGACACATTGGTTGCTTCTAAGTTTTGGCAATTATGAATAGAGCTGCTATAAAAATCCATGTGAAGGGTTTTATGTGGATATAAGTTTTCATTACTTTGGGTAAGTACCAAGGAGCACAATTGCTGGATCATAGTGTAAGACTATGCTTTGTTTTGTAAAAAATTGCCAAACTGTCCTATCATATGGTTGTACCATTTTGCATTCTCCTTGTCAACCAGCACTAATATTGTGAAAGGAATCTTTTTTTTTTCTGAGCAGTAGGTCTCAACAGCGAGCTTAAAATATTCGGTAAACCATGTTGTAAACAGATGTGCTGTCATCTAGGTTTTGTTGTTCCATTTATAGAGCACAGGCAGAGATGATTTAGCATCATTCTTAACGGTCCTAGGATTTTCAGAATGGTAAATGAGCGGTGGCTTCAACTTAAAGTCACCAGCTGCATTAGCCCCTAACAAGAGAGTCAGCCTGTCGTTTGCAGCTTTGAAGCCAGGCATTGACTTCTCCTCTCTAGCTGTGAAAGTCCTAGATGGCATCTTCTTCCCATAGAAGGCTGTTCCGTCTACATTGAAACTCGGTTGTTTGGCATAGCCACCTTCATTAATTATCTTGGGTAGATCTTCCAGATAACTTGCTGCAGCTTCTACATCAGCACTTGCTGCTTCACTTTTCACTTTTATGTTATGGAAATGGTTTCTTTCCTTAAAGCTCATGAACCAGCCTCTGCTAACTTCAAATTTTTCTTCTGCAGCTTCCCCACCTCTCTCAGCCTTCACAGAATTGAAGAGAGGTGGGGCCTTTCTCTGGTTCAGGCTTTGGCTTACAGAAAGGTTGTTGCTGATTTGATCTTCTATCCAGACCACTAAAACTTTCTCTATCTCAGCAATAAGGTTGTTGCACTTCCTTCGCATTCATGTGTTCACTGGAGCAGCCCTTTTAATTTCTCTCAAGAACATTTCCTTTGCATTCATTACTTGGCTAACTGTTTGGTACAAGCGGCCTAGCTTTTGACCAGTCTCAGCTTTTGACCTGCCTTCTTCGCTAAGCTTAATCATTTCTAGCTTTTGGTTTAAAGTGAGAGATGTGTGACTCTTCCTTTCATTTGAACACTTAGAGGCCATTGTAGGGTTATTAATTGGCCTAATTTCAATATTGTTGTGTCTCAGGAAATAGGGAGGCTGGAGGAGAACGAGAGAGGCAAGGGAATGGCCAGTCAGTGGAGCAATGAGAAAACGCACAACATTTATCGATAAAGTTCACCATCTTTTATGGGCGTAGTATGTAGTACCCAAAACAATTACAATAGTAACATCAAAGATCACAGATCACCATAAAAAATGTAATAATAATGAAAATATTGCAAGAATTACCAAAATGTGACACAGAGACATATAGTAAGCAAATGCTCCTGGAAAAATTGCACAATAGAGTTGCTCAAAGCAGGCTTGCCACAAACCTTCAACGTTTAAAAAATGCAATGTCTACAAAGCACAATAAAGTGAAACACAATGAAATGAGGTATGCCTGTATACCAGCAGCGAACAAGTGGAATTTGAAATTAAAAACATAATACAACTTACATTAGCATTCCTACAAATGAAATACTTAGGTATAAATCTAACAAAGTAGGTACAAGATCTATATGAGGAAAACTACTAAACTCTGATAAAGGAAATCAAAGAATAACTAAATAAATGGAGAGATGTTTTATGTTCTTGGATAAGAAGATCAACATTTTCAAAATGTCAGTTATTCCCAACTTGATCTATAGATTCAACACAATCCCAACTAAAATCCCAGCAAGTTATTTTGTGGATATCAACAAACTGATTCTGAAGTTTAGAATGGAGTTTAGTATGCTTAGTATGTTTAGTAAAGTTTTGTATGGAGATGCAAAAGATCCAGAATAGCCAACAGAACTAAATCTGGATTAATTTCCTACTGCTGGCAGTCCTTGACAGTCTTGCCTTACAGATGCATCATTCTAATCTTTGCCTCTCTCCTCTCATCTTTTTCTCTCTGTCTTCTCCTCTTAAAAGGACACTTGTCATTGGATTTAGAGCCTACCCTAATCTAGCATAATCTCATTTCTAGATTCTTAACTTAATTACGTCTGCAAAGACCCTTTTTCCAATAAGGTCATATTCACAGATTCTGGTTAGACATATCTTTTGGGTGCCACCATTCAATCCACTTGAATTAATCTGCTCTGGCTGCCGTAACAAAATACCACAGACTGGATGGCTTAACCAACAGAAATTTATTTTCCCACAGTTTTGGCGTCTGGGAAATCCAAGATCAAGGTGACTGGAAGGTAGATTTCATTCTGAGGGCTGTTCCCTTGGCTTGTAGGCAGACATCTTGCTGTCTGCTCACATGACTTCTTTATGTGCATGTGGAAAGAGAGCAAGCTCCCTGGTGTCTCTTAGAAGGACACTAATCTTATCCCTCAAGGCCCCAACCTTATGACTTCATTTAATCTTAATTACTTCCTTATTACAAATATAGCCACACTGGGGATTAGGGCTTCAAGATCTGAATTTGGGGGGCATGTACATTCAGTCCATAACATTTCACCCATGACCCCCTAAATTCACGTCCTTCTCATGTACAAAATACATTCATTCCATCCCAACAGCTCCAAAAGTCTTAACTCACTCTAGCATCAGCTCTGAAGTCCAAAATCTCATCTAAATCTTATCTAAACCAGATATGGGTAAGACTTGAGGTATTATTCATCCTGAGAAATTTCTTCTCCAGCTGTGAGCCTGTGAAACCAGACAAGTCATGTACTTCCAAAATACAACAATGGGACAGGCAGACAATAGACATGCCCATTCTAAAAGATATACATTGGAAAGAAAAGAGCAGTGATGAGTATCAAGCACGTCAAAATTGAGCAAGGCAAATTCCATCAGATTTTATTGAAGGTATACAACATGATGATTTAACATATGTATACACAGTGAAATGAGTATCACAAAGAAGTTAATTAACGCATCCTTCACCTCATATACTTAAAAAAATGTGAATGTAAATCTAAAACTATGAAATGTCCAAAAGAAAACATAGAAAAAGATCTTAAATCCTTAGATTAGGCAAAGATTTGTCAGCTACAACAAAAACATGATCCATATATGAAACAATTATAAATTGGACTAATAGAAATTACAAACTTCTACCTTTCTAAAGATATTGCAAAGATAATGAAAAGATAAACCACAGACTGGAAGAAAATATTTGCAAATCATTTATCTGATAACAGACATGTATTCAGAATAAAGACCCACCAAAACTTAATAATAGGGAAATAGATAACCCAATAAAAATGAGCAAAACATTTGAATGAACACCAACAAGACATATGGATGGCAAATAAACACATAGGAAAATGCTGAATACCATTTTTCATTAAGGAAATTCAAATTAAAACCACAATGAGATACCACTACATACCTATCAGAATAGACAAAATTTGAAAGAATGACAACTCACAGGAAATTCATGAAGATATTAAGGACTAGAACTTTCATACAAGAGTTATCGGGATTTAAAATGGTACAAGTACCTGGAAAAGAAGTTACGTAATTACTTTAAAAATTAATCATATACTTCCCATAGGATCCAACCATTCTGCTTCTGGATATTTACTAGATATTTATCTAGCTATTCAGAGAAATGACAGTATATATCCACACAAAGGTTTGTATATGAAATGTTCATAGCCCCTTTATTTGTAATAGCCAAAAACTAGAAATAATCCAACGCCCATCAACAGGTGAATGGATAAACAGACTATGTATGTCCATTCTACGGAATTCTATTCAACAGTGAAAACGAATGAACTACTGACATATGTTACAACATGCCTAAATATCAAAATAATTTTGCTGAGTAAAACAAACCATGCAAAATATGCAAATATACTATATGATTCCATCTATATAACAATTTTTTAAAGGCAAATTAATCTATAGTGACAGAAAGAAGATCAGTGTTTGTTTGGGGAAGGGGCATGGATTTAGGCAGCAGTGAAAAGGAGAGTTTACAAAAGAGCGGAATGAGCATGTTCATTATCTTGATTGTTGTGACTATTTCACAGATATATGCATTTGCAGAAATTTATCAAATTGTATGCTTTAAATTGTACAGTTTAGGGGCCAGTCCTGCAGCTGAATGGTTAGGTTCATGGACTGCACTTTGGCGGCCTGGGGTTTTGCTGGTTTGGATCCTGGGAGTGGACATGGCACCACTCATCAGGCCACGTTGAGGCGGCGTCCCACATAGCACAACCAGAGGCACTCACAACTAGGATATACAAACATGTACTGGGGGGCTTTGGGGAGAAGAATAAAAACAAAGATTGGGAACAGTTGTTAGCTCAGGTGCCAATCTTAAAAAAAAATAAATTGTACAGTTTATTGTATTTAAATTAAACCTCAATAAAGTTATCAAAAAATAAAAACAAAAGCAGAAAATAATCAAATATGATAATAAATTTGGTCATATGCGAGCTTTTGAAATCTTGGGACTGAATTGCTAGAACACTAAGTAAGAAAATGTGAGGCAATGACTAACTACAGGAAAAACGTTTGATCAAGAAAGGAAATACAATTCTGGTCTATGCTACGTGGCTTTGTTGGGAATAATATTTATGCAATCACAATAAGATTTCAAAAATAAATGTTGACATCAAATTATCAAATAACTATATTGAGAGGAAGGGGAAATGGAGAGTTTAGGTAAATGGTGATATAAATGAGATAAATTATACTCTTGCACAATAAAAGGCCAATAAATATAGTCTAAGCTTGATGAATCAAGAAACAATGGGATAGCCATACTATTTAAATAGATAGAAGTAAACAACAGAAGAAACAGCCTAAATATTTGTAGGTAGTTATGTCTGAGTTTGGGAGGATATAGGAGTCTGCTGACTTTTATTACAAATTTCCAGATGTTCTTTGAATTTTTGACCTATGCACTTGCATTACTTTTTAAAAAATAAAACATAATTATTTAAAACCTTGGAAAGTTTGTATTTCATTATAGAAAAAACTTTCAACCAATACTATTGAAATTAATATGTTTGGCACAGAAAGGAGGCAAATTTTCAGAAAAGAGCTACATTGAATGATTCAATCCTTGAGCATTCTGGATAACTGAAATTGTACTACATTGTTTTTAGTTTTGCTCTTACTAGATTCTAACATTCAAAAAAGTGTTCTGAAATTTCTAATCCATTATACAAGCTTTGTAGAGTATTTGGGATCTCCAAAGCACTAGAGAAATACAAAACAGTGTCTTTCTATTTCCTCTAGTGTATTAATTTTCTCTAGTCATAGTAAGGAGGTAGGACATTTAAAAATTGGTAGTTGGTATAGCACTATCTACAAAAAATATACATCTGAGTCTGATTTTTCAGTTCTATTATTGATATCACAGATGTATGATTCTTATACTTTTTGTGTTAAAGATGTATTTCATGTCAATAGCAACTTTTCAACATTTTAAGTTTGTTTTCCAATCATATTACACCATGAGAAAGAGGAGAAAGAATGATTATGATAATATCTAGGGCAGATAATGGAGCCAATTTGGCTCAATTAATGATATGGAATTGAGAAACAGATCTGACTTTTAAAAGCAAATAAAATTTTAAAATATAACAGACTTTAATCTATCTTTATTACTATACCACAGCTGAAGGCCTGGGTGTTAGTGTAAGAACATTTTGCAGACAGAACATTTTAACTACTTTTTTAGTGAAGGTATACAATGTAATCGAGTAGAAATTCCAATAAATTAAGCAACAAATTAGCTCAAGCAATGACACAACATATGCTTCTTCTAAATTAATCTTCAGTGCTAAAATTTTATTTGTGGATATTTTCCATTTCTATCTTTTCTTCCGTTGTCCATGGTGTTTTGATTTGAATCCAGTCTTGTTTAAGTAAATTTAGTTATGATTTGTCTAATAGAATGTTTTTTCCAAACTCAGCTCAAGGGTGAGCAAACATTAATTACTTTGTAAATAAAATAATTTAGCAGCATTCCAAGCTTTCTCCGAGTATGTATATCAGTTATGTTATGGATTTTAAGCTTAAGCTTTAATTTTGGAACTTGAATGACAGAAGTTAAAAAAAAAAAATTTGTGACTATGGGTAAAAATATTTATCCTCAAATTATCAGCTTCCTTGGGCTGCTTGTGGCCCTGGCTATTGACAGTCCTGGGGATTACCCTGGTTATATCCAGAGCAATATTTGTTTGAGTCCAGTTTATTGATTTCTTAGGCTGAGCTCTTTGCTGAGATGACAGCACACAAGTCAAACAATTTCATAGCATTTAAGGGCTGGAAGGGAACTTAAAGGTCATTGAGTCCAACCACTGTCAAAATAGCGTTAGATTTCCTCAGAATATTAACACATAAAAGCCAGACCTCTACTTGTTGCTAAATTCAACGGATACTTTTCAGTACTTACCTTGCTTAAATACTTTAGTAACGCCAGTCATTGACACCCTTCCCACTCCTCTTCCTTCGCCTGCTTTTCCTTCCATTTTCCGGCATGTTTTCTTCCCACGCCTCCCATGGTGTTACATTTACCACTTATTCATCCTCCCTCTCTGAAGTCCCTTTTCCTCTGCAAATTATTTAAATCTTCTACTCCTCAAGGTTTATCCTATACCTTCTAATATTATCCTCTTATATTCTCTCACCCGTTCCCTTAGCTTCAACCATTTAAGGCTGATAATATTTAAATCTATCTTTAAACTGGAACTCTGCCCTATGTTATAGATTTGTATATCCAACAGCTTTTTGAACATCTCCGTCTAGATGTTCCACAGATATCTCAAATTCGTCATATCTAAATTAAACTCATTATTTTCTCCCCATAAACCTGATGTTTCTTCTGTGTTCTCCATCCCTGTCAATAGAACGTTATCCACCCAATCACTCAAGCAGATAAACAGAATGTCACCCAATGCTATCTCTTGAATAACTCAATTCATCCACTTCTTTTCCTCCTCAAAGTCAATTCCCTACTTGAGGCAGTTAACTTCTCCTTTCCCTTATATAATACTATGAAAAGTCTCATAACTGGAATACCTGCATCCAGTCTTGATCTTTTTTTTATCGTGCCATCAGTCATTTTTCTAAAATATGTCAAATCTCTCTCTTTCATTTAAAACACTTTAATTGCTACATATTGTACTTAGCATAAAGTCAAACTCTATTAAAATGGTCTTCAAGGCCCTTCATTAGTTCTCTAATTTCATCTCTTCCTATTAAATCATCCTTTCAGTTCTAGAAAAACTGAATGCATCTTGCTCAATCATGCCTCCAAAGGGTTCCCTCTTGCTTGAAAACCAGCTGTTGCAGATTGGGTGCCCTGGGAAACAGACTCTGAGGTGGAGGTTGATGTGTATAAAATGTATTAGAGAGTGTTCTCGGGATCAATACCTGGGGAAGGAAAGGGAAAGGAAAGGAAGGAAGCAAAATTAGGCAGAGGAAGAGGCCAGGTTCCTATGCGATGTAGACAAAGGCTTCAGCCCATTCATAGGGAGTTCTAAAACTAGGATGGCCCTTCCAAGTTGTCCCCTTTGTGGGGAGAAGGCAAAGCTTTATACTCCCACATAGTTCAGCCATTGGATAAAAGCTACCTCAGAGAAGGGGATGTGATCTTGTCATGGGATCCCTCTCTCTCTAAATGAGGACAATTTCTGGAAAGGGATGATGGCTGAGGGATGTCAGCTGAACTCCCGGAGTTAATCCATCAATCCTAAAGTTCATCCAAGTTTCTACTACAGCCCACCCCTTTTCCCCTCAGATACATTTCTTCATATAAAATCTTGGTAGGACTCTTTTACTTGAGAAAACTTACAAGGTTAGAGAGATGAAGCACTAGGCCCCACTGATGTGGTCTTGAGACCACAACTAATGTTTTTCCCCCTTCTCTACTATCTATTCTAGATTCCCTTCATCCTCATCTAGCATCTCTGCTAGTCTCGGTGGCTCACCTGATGGTAACCTAGACTCAAATCCCTAGGGAACTGAGTCCCTGGTTGCCATAATCTGTGTCCATGACTACTTCACTCGTCCATTTACTATCAAGACAGCTTAAGGGAATTTCGAGAAGCTCCCATATGAATCATATTCATGATAAACATATTGCTTTCTGCCCCCATTGTTTAATAGTAGTGCTACTCCTTCTTGATGATCAGGGTCATTTACCTTCGTTAGGATGATACTCCTCCTTTTGCCTACTTTTCCTTTGACACAATGAGCAGGAAGTATCTAGGCAGAAACTGGTAACTTATGCTTCCGTGGGGTCCCTGGAGTATCCATTAGTGGAAATATTTCCTCTTAAGGAACCAGGGTCTCTAAATCCACAAAACCTAGAGTTGTGAGAACAGGAAACACAAATTCCCAAAGAACGTCACTTGGAGTGAAGGTAAACAGATAAACTTCCATAGTCAATCATTGATTCTGAGATCCATATTGAGGACACAGCACAAAGTAAGTATCATTGATTGAGGATGTACACAACCTCCCAGAGGATGACATGTCATACTCAGAAGGAATCTTCTCAAAGTTGATTCCTCAGCTTGCCTTCAACAGGTCCTATCACTGTCAATTCAAAAGCTTCTGTGTGCTGTTCCTTCTGGGATGGAAGGGGTCTACCTATTCAATTTGCCATCAAGTGGCTGATTAGTCTCCTCAAAGGATGGTGCCATGCTGAAAACTCATCATTGATCTCAGTTGCTGGCATATTAGACACCTGGGATTAACAATAGCTTGATCAGCATTAGTGATAAGAGAACTTGTTATTGCCCCACTTATATCCTCCATCTCTACCAGCATAGCTATTAAATTCATATGTTCACTGCATCAACACTGGGATGGCTGATGTCAACTGATTGAGCTACACTGCCTTCTCAGATGTTTAGTACTTCTTTTATGATGGATGCTGTCTGGTGAGGATTAAAATGTGATTCAAATATCTTCACACCAAGATATGCTTCTCCTGTAAGTCCATCCACAAGCCTTTACTCGAGATCTCCTTGTCCTCAAACTTCTCAATTTTTTTCCTTCCAGGCCAATCATTCAAGTCATTTGTCACTGCTCATTTGTTGGTGTATATTGTAACCATGGGCCACTTCTCTTTCCACTCTGCCTAAAGCTCTGCCCATTGTGACGATTTATCCAAACTGCTATCTTTCAAAGCAAGGGATGTTTTGGAGAACTGTCACTTTTTAACTTACCAGCATATTAAGCCGACTCATCCATGAACAAAGTTTGGCTTTTTTCTTTCTCCATCAGCAGGTTATAAGCATGCCCTATGGGGTCATACATAAGTATGATCCAAGGAGAGGCATAGGTACAAGGGAGGTGGATGATGTGAGAGTCTGGGTCACCAACTTGTGCAGCTTACTTGTGTTCTCCAGCCTTTTTCATGCCCAATCCTGAATGTGTCACTTTCATTTTACTGTGAATTATTGCTGGGTTTCCCAGACCTTGTGACGTGATGAATATGACAGAACCCAGCTTATGATGGACAGTTGTGCTTCATGATCACTTGATGAAGCAGAGCCAGATCCTCTACCTTTATCAGAACCCATTATCATTGTAGGAACTGTTTTTCAAAAGCTGTATGAGTCTTCACTGCCAATGGCAAAGTCTTGCACCAAAATCCCAACGGTGTGCATAGTAGCTCTCCTATTAGGGCTTGCCATATCTCCAGATGGCATCTTGTCTCACCACAAATGCGACCAATATTACATTTTCTTGATCATATGCCCCAAACAACAGGGCTTCTTGAACTGCAACCTGGAATACTGAAGAATATTTTATTGCTCTTGTCCCCACTCAAAGTTGGCAGTTTTTCATGTCATTGGTATATGGGAGATAGTATAAACCCAGGAGTTGGATCATCTGCCTCTGTAACCCAGAGGCCCACTGGGCCTCCTTTATAGAAGGAGATGTGAGATGGAACGAGTTGTATCTTCCTTTGGAGAGTAGGTCGTGAAATGTCTCAGATTAACAGAACCTTAAATATTTCACTGATGTGGTAAGCCACTTAAACTTCATAGAGTTTATCTCTCATCTTCTAGAACATGTGCATCTTAACAATGACCCCAGCATACTGGCTGCTTCTTGATCATCTGGTCCAGTTACTATGATATGAATATAGGCACAGTGTCACGTCTTTTGAGATGCCCAGACAGTCCAGGTCTCTTCAGATTACTTTATGACAGCATTATGACAGCGGGTGGGAAGTTAATAGAGCACTGAGGCAGGACCATAAATGTATATTCCATTCTCCCAATTGATTATGAACTGTTTCTGATCCTCTTTCTTGATAAGATGGAAAGTCTGATCAAGATCATTAGTCTGATCAACGTCCATATTAATCTGTTCTAGTAAAGATATCGTACCTGGTTAGTATTAAGTTTGTAGTAGTCCACTGTTGAGTTTACAGTCATCCTCTGTTATCCTCCAGAGTTCATCTGGATTTTAAATGGTCCAGATTAAGACAATAAATGGGGTTATGAAGGGGCCCACTGCCCCTGTTTCCTTCCTAGTCTTTATATCTTTATGTCCTTGGGATAAAATAATGTATGATTTGTATGATTTTTCTTTCCTCTGGCTGAGATGAGAGCCTCTTTACATGCCACTAAGCAGGTCCTATGATGTTTATAGTCACTGTTTAATTGCTAACTAAACGTTTCCTGCTTTTCATATCTTTTCCCAAAATATCAATCATGCTTAGCAACAGTAACCCAATTAAACTGTCTTTATAATTATCTTTCCCTCTGTACACACACACACACACTTCTCCAATACTTGATAGATTGCCCCTGATACAGTGGCTAGACGCCAAAGACCCTCCCCTTCCCCGAGTGAAACACATTTCCCTGTGTTCACACCCCTGTGTAGTCCTCTTGAGTCTGGACTGGCCCCATGACTTGCTCTTGACCAATACAATACAGCAAGAAGGATGCTGCATAGCTGCAGAACTTAGGCTACAAGATGCTAATAACTTCTGCCAAAGTCTCTTGGAACACTTGCTCTTAGGCTGCGTCCTCTCTAATCTCAGACTACATGTCATGAGAAAGGCAAACCGCATGCATAGACCACATGTAGGTGCACTTCTCCACAGCCCAAGCCGAGCTCCCAGCCAACAGACAGCATCAGTTGCAGCCAGGTGAGTGAGCCAGGTTAGATATCTAGCCCAACTGAGCTTTTAGATGATTGCTGCTCAGTTAGACATCGGAGAACAGTATGGAAGCGCCTAAATGACAACTCCCCAGCTAAGCCTAGATAACCCACAAAACTCTGTTTTAGTACACTACATTTTTGGTTTGTTACATATCAGTAGAAACAACTGGTTTAGTCTTCCCAATTCACCACTGATAAAAATTTTATGTATCATAAACCTTCTTTGTGCCAGAGGTTATTCGTATTCACGTATGAATGTAATACATTCGTGTTCCATTCAATGATGGTGCCATCATTGCTAGCTAACTCAAACATGATACGGCCCCCGCATCTCATTTTAGCATCTGCTTTCTCACACAACTCCTGGTACCAACTGATAAGTTCAAATTCCCTAGAAAGCAGATTTGTGAGACATAGATTAGATTACAGAGAATTCTTTAGAGATTTCTCTTAGGATCAAGAGCTGTGGAATGAAAGGGAAAGGAATTGAGAAGATTGAAAAATTGGGTCGTGATGTAGTCTTGACGAAGCCCGCAGCTGACCCCCTAGGGAGTTCTGAAGCTACGAAGGCTCTTCAGAGCTGTTACCTATTGCAGAGATTGGGCTAGGCCTTTACATCTTGCAAAGTCCAGTCAATGGGGGTAGGATGCCCTTGGGAATAGGGCACAACCTAGGCAAGTGCAAATTGCCAAGGGAAATGTACAGAGAGGCCTGACAGCTGAAGGCTATCAGTCAGGAGTGGTCCAGCAGGCGCAGAACAAGTCCTAAAAGGAAGATGTGGGCGGGTTCTCAAAGCACCCCTAAACACCAACCTTCCCTCCCCTTTGCCTGTCAGCTCTTGGCCAGTTCAGATGTTACCTTGGATGCATGTTCCACAAGCAGATGTTCCGCCCCCCCTTACAGTCCAAGTAGATGTTCCCCGACGCGCTCTCCAAGCATCTGCTGCTTCTTTTGTTACGGTACTTATCGAACTCTGTCATAGTCACTTCCTTTCTTGTCTTTCTCTCCTTCTACTAGACTGTAAGTTCTAAGAGAGAAGATAATGCGATTTTTTATACAAAGTGAGAATTACCATGCTGGGTATATAGCAATCCTTAAAAAATAGGAAAAAAAATTAGTCAAACATTTTATAAGTGAATGATATTATGACAAACCATTGTCAAGCCACAGATCCACGGTTATGTCTTCTCCTTTCCCCTCTCTCCCTCACGTTACTGCTTTGCTCTAGTAGGGTTAGCTTGAGGCGGGTGGGTTTACACATTCAGAGTGTTTGCTGCACTGATGATCCCAGGAGTATTCTCATAGCTTTCCTCCGTGTTTGAGCTCCCTATGGCAAATACTAAGTATTTCCTGAGTCAGGGACTGTATAAAAGTGGAATTTAAAGTATGAAACACAACTCTCAAAAAAATCCAGTCTGCAAGACTAATGTCTGATCAATGAAGCAGGCAGGATAATGTGAGCTTGTGAGGAAGAAAAACAATTATAGAGCTATTATTATATTCATTTACATAATTTGGAGACAACATTAACTTTTGTGATTGAATATATAAGGAAACTTTGTAAGTAATAATGTGTTTTCATAAGTAAGTATACAAGTAAATGACAATTTAAAACACGCCCACACAACTACTCATACACACTGGATAAATAGATGTCAGTATGTAAATAGACACATAGATAGATAGGTATTATTTAACATTAAAATATCCTTAATGCTTCCGATGGCATTTTTAAATGAAAAGCGTATATTATGTGCTTAGCAGTTTGAGCTCTAATCTCAAGGCAATAGAGATCTATTGAAAAATATTAAGCTAGTGAGTGACCTTATCACATTTTCTTTTTAAAAATATTGGGAATTTTGTTCCTTATGATTTTGGTGTCATATCTAAGAATCCATTGACAGATCCAATGTCACAGATTTACCCCTGTTTTCTTCTAAGAGTTCTATAGTTTTTTCTCTTACATTTAGATCTTTGATGCATTTTGAGTTAATTTTTCCATATGATATGAAGTAAGAGCCCAGTTTCATTCTTTTACATGTGGCTATCTAGTTATTCTAGCACCATTTGTTGAAAAGACTATTCTTTCTCCCATTGAGTGGACTTGGCACCCTTGCCAACAGTCGGGTGACCACAGACATATGGGTTTATTTTGGATTCTTAGTTCTATTTCACTGGTCTGTCTGTGTATCCTTATGCCAGTACCACATTGTCTTGACTATTGTTTCACTTTAGTAAGTTTTGAAATCATGAAGTGTGAGTCTTCCAACTTTGTTCTTTTTCAAGATTGTTTTGGCTATTGTATGTCTCTTGGAATTCTAGATTAATTTTAGAATCAGTTTATCAATTTCTAAAAGAAGCCAGCTGGGATTCTGATAGAGATTGTATAGAATCTGTAAATCAGTTTGGGGAGTGTTGCCATCTTTACAATATTAAGAAGTCCAATTCATGAGTATGTGATGCTGTTTTATTTAATTTTCCACATTGTTTCACAGTTTTCAGAGTACACATTTTGCACTTCTTTTCTAAATTTATTCCTAAATATTTTATCTTTCTTGATGCTGTTGTACATGGAATTGTAAAGGACATGATCAAAAAAATTAAAAAACAACCCAGAGAATGGGTGAATATATTTATAAATCATGTATCTTATAAGGAACTTGTATCTAAACTATACAGAAAACTATTACAATTTTATAAGAGAAAAGCAAATAACAATTAAAAATGTGCAAAGAATATGAATAGACATTTCTTCAAAGAAAGTATACGAATGGCCAATATATACATGAAAAGATGGTCAATGTCATTAGTAATAAGGGAAACACAAATCAAAACCACAATGAGATATATTTCATACCTCCCAGGATGATTATAATCAAAAAAGTCAGATAATAACAACTGTTGGTAAGGATGTGGAGAAATTTGAAGCTTCATAGACTGCTGGTGGGCATGGAAAATGGTACAGCCATTTAGGATAATACTCTGGATTTCTTCAAAAAGTTACTTATAGAGTTACCATATAACCCAAAACTTCCACTCCAAGGTATACCTAAGAGAAATGAAAATATACGTCCACACAAAAACTTGTATACAAATATTTATAGGAGTGTTTTTCAAAAAATGGTAATAATTTGAGGCCAGCCCTGTGGAATAGTGGTTAAGTTTGCATGCTCCTCTTTGGCAGCCTGGGATTCACGGGTTCGGATCCCCAGTGTAGACCTACGTACCGCCCATGGAGCCATGCTGTGGTGACATCCCACATACAAAATAGAGGAAGACTGGCACAGATGTTAGCTCAGAGACAATCTTCCTCAAGCAAAAAGAGGAAGATTGGTAACAGATATTAGCTCAGGGCCAATCTTCCTCACCAAAAGAAAGAAAAGAAAAGAAAAAAATAGTGATAATTCAAATGCCCATCAATTGATGAATGAATAAACACAATGTGGCATATCCATACAATAGAATATTGTACCATATTTTTGTGTATTACTTTATTATCCATAAAAAGAATAAAGTACTGTACAAGTTACAACACGGATTAAACTTGAAAATATTAAATAAAAGAAGATAGTCACAAAAAAAAACCATATATAATTCCATTTACATGAAATTTCCAGAGTAGGGAAATCTACAAAGACAGAAAGTAGATTAGTAGCTGGTTAGGTTTGAAGGATAGTGACAGTGGGGTGATAGCTAAAAGGTTTGTGTTTTCTTTTTGAGCTGATGAAAATGTTCTAAAATTGATTATAGTGATGGTTGCTTATATCTATGAATAAATATGAAAAACTATTAAACTGTATACTACAAACTGGTGAATTATATCTCAATAAAGCTATTAAAAACTTAGGACTTCTGCTTTCGTCTCCAACATGTAAAGAGTTTGGAAGTCATCATCTCTATCCTTGCAACAACAAAAAAAGGTGAACCAACTGAAAATTAATGACTTTTCTCAGATCCACCAGAGAACTGACATCACAGGGCAAACCACTAACCCCCAGATCTGGGGAGACAGGAGACAATAGAGAATTGCAGCCAAGGTCAGCTAACAAGGAGCAGAAGCCCCTGGAGACAGTAACTGACAGGAGCACTTAAGCGTAATTTTGATGACTTGCTGAAAGCTGAGTGTGGACTAGCTTGAGAGCTAAAAATTTCAGAAGATAATCCTGGAAGTTCTAACTCTCAAGCTAGTCCATACTCAGACTTCAGCAAGTCATCAAAATTACCCTTTAAGTATTCCTATCAGTTACTGCCTCTGGAGGGAAGGGGAACATGGGAAGTTGCTAATCAATGGGTGTAAAGTTTCAGCTATGCGAGATGAATATATTCTCGAGTTTTGCTGTACAATGTGTGCTTACAGTTAACAATACTGTATTGCACAACTGAAAATCTCTCAAGAGGGTAGATCTCATGTTAACTGCTCTTAACCACGATAAAAACTCTGGTCAGAGTCAACTTTTTTAAAATATAGAGATACATCTTTTTTGGTGAATTTCTTATCCATATCTTTTGTCCTAATTTTCATTGGAATTGTTTTGTTAGTGTTCACTATATTACAAATTCCTGTACTATACATGTTGAAAATACATTTCCTAATTGATCAAATGCTTTTAAAATTTTTAAAACTTCTGGAGCTCAGTCATTGTGTGGATCTCCATGGTTTTGTGGGTTTTACCTCCAGGAACCCCAACAGGTCTTCAAAGCGAAGATCTGAGCAAAGCCCCCTCCTATTCCAGACAGGGGGAGGGGGAGGGCAAAAGTAACCATTTTGAAATAGGTTTAGAGGTTGCAAACAAAGGCCTGTCCTCCAGGGAATACTACTACAGCAGAGCCTTACATGACCTGGGGGGGCACAAAGATCCAGCATCAGCTCACACAAATCCCCCTGTCTAGAGAGTAGGAAAAAAAGACTCAGAAATGCTTCTGAAGGTCACAGCCCAGGGACTGAGGCCCACTAAAAATGGAGATATAATCAATAAGGACAAAATGGATTAAAATCAAGAGAGTGGGGCTGGCCCCGTGGCCGAATGGTTGAGTTCGTGTGCTCCGTTGCAGGCGGCCCAGTGTTTCATCAGTTCAAATCCTGGGCGCGGACATGGCACTGCTCATCAAGCCACTCTGAGGCGGGGTCCCACATGCCACAGCTAGAAGGACCCACAACTAAGAATGTGCAACTATGTACCGGGGGGCTTTGGGGAGAAAAAGGAAAAAATAAAATCTTTAAAATCAAGAGAGCTTCAAGACACAGGCTCTATTTAAGTTTTTAGAGAAACACAAACACAGTGGGAGAGGAAACAAACAAGGAAACTGAATCTTCTGTCACATTCGTCTACAGCAATATGAAATACAGCCTAGCTCCTGGCCTGGCTGACACAACACGTCACACTAAAGGCCTATGTACCTCAGTGCCTGTTACCTGACACATCACCTCTGCTTTCAACCGAAAATTACGAGGCTTGCTAAAAGGCAAGATGAGAGTGTCTGAGGAGACAAAGCAAGCATCAGAACCAGACTCATATATAAGACAGATTATAGAATTATCAGACAAGGGATTTTTTTAAAACTATGATAAATATGTTAAGGACTCTAATGGAAAGAGTAGGCAACATGAAAAACAGATGAATAATATAAGTAGAAAATTTGAAACTCTAAGAAAGAATCAAAAGGAAATGCAAGAAATTAAAAGTACTGTAACAGAAATAAGAATGCCTGTTTCAATATGCTGGACACAACCAAGGAAAGACTCAGTGAAATTGAAGATGTAACAATAGCACCTTTCCAAAATGAAATTCAAAGTGGAAAAAGAATTTTAAAAAAGGAACAGAATATCCAAGAACTGTGGGACAATTACAAAAGGTGCAACATATGTGTAATTGGAACAGAAGAAGGAGAAGGAGAGACAAAAGAGCAGAAGAAATATCTGAAGTAATGATGAATGAGAATTTTCTATAATTACTGACATACAGCAAACCACAGATCCGGGAAGCTCAGCAAACAACAAGCAGGATAAATAACAAAAAATATACACCAAGAGATGTCGTATCCAAATTGCAGAAACCCAGAGATAAATAGAATATGTTGAAAGAAGAAAGGGAGTTGGAAATTTTTTTTTTAAACTTTTGCCTATGGAGGAACAGGGAAAAGAATTACGTTGAACTTCTTGTCGGAAACCACAAGAGCAAGAAGAGAACAGAGTGAAATACTTACCATGTTGAAAGAAAAAAACCGCCAACCAAAAATCTGTATCCAGTGAAATTATCCTTCAAAAGGATAATTTTGAAGGAGAAATAAAAGACTTTCCCAGACAAACAAAAGCTGAGAGAATTTGTCACCAGTAGACCACGTGCCCTCTAAAAAAAAAATGTTAAAATCATCGTAGAGAGGGAAAATGATACAGGTCTGAAACTCGGATCCACATAAAGAGAGGAAAAGTGTGAAAGAAGGAATAAATCAAGGTAAAATAAAATCTACTTTTTTTCTTATTGTTAATCAGTCTAACAGTTAACTGTCCAAAGCAAAATTAGCAACAATGTATTGAGTGATTACGGCATATGGATAAGCACGATGAATGACAACTGTGTTATAAAGATCAGGCTGAAAGAATTGGGAATTCTCTGTTACAAGGTAACTGCACACCCCGCGAAGTGGCGCAATGTTATTTACAAGTGGACTTAATTGGTTGTAAATGTATGTTGCAAATTCTAGTGAAGCCACCAAAAAAATTTAAAAAAGAAGTGTAATTCACATGCTAAGAGACAAAATAAAATAGGATCATATAAAACATTCAATTAAAATCGGAGAAGGCAGGAAAGAAGACAAAAGAAGCATGAGCAATGAACAGGAAACAGTATCAGA
Source organism: Equus caballus (assembly GCF_041296265.1). NCBI lineage: Eukaryota > Metazoa > Chordata > Mammalia > Perissodactyla > Equidae > Equus > Equus caballus. The sequence continues at coordinate 24,254,891 of NC_091706.1, read as the reverse complement.
TGTGGTAGATGTTACTGCACCTATATCAATAATCACTTTATATTTTAATGGTCTTAGTATACCAGTTAAAAGATACTGTCAGAGTGGATTTTAAAAAAACCCGTAGTATCTGTTGTCTAGAGGAAGCTCAATTCATTTTCTTCTTATTGTTCTTTTTGTTAGGAAGATTGGCCCTGAGCTAACATCTGTTGCCAATCTTCCTCTTTTTGCTTAAGGAAGACGGTCCCTGAGCTAACATTCATGCCAATCTTCCTCTACTTCATCCATGGGAGGCTGCCACAGCATGGCTTGATGAGCGATGTGTAAGTCCATGCCCAGGATCTGAACCTGCCAACCCCAGGCCACTGAAGCAGAGGGCATAAACTTAACCACTACACCACTGGGTCAGCCCCTAGAGTAAACTCATTTTAAATATAAATACACAGGTAGATTAAAAGTAAATGGATGGAGAAAGATATACCATGCTAACACTAATTAAAAGAAAGCTAGAGTAGCTGAATTAATCTCAGAAATTCTGCTCAGAAAGCAGAATTTGGAGTGAGGAAAATCAACAAGGATAAAAAAGGACATTATATAATGATAAAGGGGTCACTTCTCTAAGACATAACAGTCTTTAATGTGTATGCACTTAACAACAAGGCATCAAAATACATGAGGCAAAAACTGATAGAACCTCAAGGAGAAATAGATGAATCCACTATGATAATTGGAGACTTCAACACCCTTCTATCAGTAGTTGATAGATCTAGCAGTTAGAAAATGAGTAAGGATAGAGCTGATCTCAACAGCACCAACAATCAAATTGATCTACTCAATATTACAGAATATCTCATCCAACAACAGCAGAATATTCGCTAAGATAGGCCACTTTCTGGACTATGAAAAACACCTTAACAAATTAAAAAAATAGAAATTATACAAAGCCTGCTCTCAGACCACAATGGAATTAAATCAGAAATCAGTAACAGAAAGATAGCAGGAAAATCCCCAAATACTTGGATATTACACAACATTGTTCTAAATAATACATGGGTCAAAGAGGATGTCTTAAGAGAAATTTTAAAGTGTTTTGAACTAAACAAAAACTGGAAGCAATCAAGATATCCTTCAGTAGGTGAATGGATAAACAAACTGTTAAACACCCCTACAATGGAATATAATTCAGTGGTAAAAAGAAATGAGCAATCAAGCCGCTAAAAGACATCTTAAATGCATAGTATTGCTAAATAAAAGAAGATAGTCTGAAAAGGCAACATTCTATCTGAGTCCAACTATATGACATTTTAGATAAGGCAAAACTATAAAGATGATAAAAAGATCAGCGGTTGCCAGGGCCTCAGATAGGGCATGGGGGATAAATAGATGAAGCACTGGAAAACTTCTGGGGCAGTAAAACCATCTAAATAATATTGCAAAGGTGAGTACATGACACTACGCATTTGCGAAAACCCATACAACTGCACAACACAAAGAGTGAAACAATGTAAACTATTGACTTCAGTTAATAATAATGTTCAAATATTGTTTCATTAATTGTAACAATTGTACCACACTAATGCCAGATGTTTATAATTGTGGACACTATTTATGTGTGTGTCGGGAGGAGAGTGTGGGGGAATTCTACGTCTTCTCATTTATTCTGTAAATTTAAAACTGTTTTTAAAAAACAGTCTATTAATCAAAAAAGACAAGAAGAGCATGTGTTGGGTATGGAAAAAAACTGGAGAACCACCAAAAATAAAGGCAAGAAGACCAATTAGAAAGCTACTGAGGTTAAGTCGGAGAGTGATGGTGGTAGTTTGAAACAAGGGCAGAGTGATGAGGATGGAGTGGAATTGAAAAATTCAAAACACTGTGAGAGGGGACAGAGAGAGAGAGAGGTTTTTAAAGGGTGGGTAGGAAGAGGTGACAGATAAAAGCAGACAAGTTGATCCCCCAAGATTCTGGCTTAGCAAAAAAATCTTCAGCAATCGTCAATATACCATTATTGTACTGGAAAGAAATATCCATGGATATTATCAATATTTGTCTTGCTAGGAATCGATAAACATTGCTAGTAATCTCACTAAAAATAATAGATTGTAATTATTTTCAAATTTTTAATGGAATTTCAAAGGCTTAGAGAGACTTATTCTATCACTGATGATGGAAGATCCTTAATAAATAACAGTGTCCAAACCATTTGCCTTTGTTGTAAGACCTTACAAAACACGGATTTGAATCAGATCTGCTCATGCTGGGTATAGTAGAATTAGTTAATGTTGACGACACTGGCAATTTAAAAAAATCAGTATTGCGTTTGAGCAATGGTAAGATAGACAGTTTCCTGTGATTTTAAGGTAGGAGACTTTCTGTGATGTAAGTTGAGAGGTTGCAGAAACATCTCCTTAAGCTCCATGCCTTTTTGTCTTTGCTCCCACTCCTGTTGTCAAAACCTGTGATGAACAGAGGAGAAGAGATTTATTGATATGTTTTCCTGTCGTACAAGACAAGATATACAGAAATGGATGCTTGAAATACTCATTAATAAGACATGGGTTGTCAGCATCGTATAGCAGAGCAGGCTAAATCCATTATGATTAAGGGCACCCATCTTAAAGGTAATTTGCACTAAAAGGCAGGCAAACAGCCAAAAGCCCATAACCCTACTTGCATTTGAAAGATTTGGAAGAAAGTAAGAAGAGATGACATTTTATTTCAGGGAATTGTTTTGTAGGAAATGCCTAATGTGTTTTTTTCTGTGTGTGTGTACATATACGTGTGTACACTTCTGCTTGCATGCAAAGCTAAACTAAAAGCCACAGTAGAGGTCTATTTGCACCCTATTTTTCACTTGATATGAAGTATGATATTCAGTAAAAAGAGAATTAAATTCAACAAATAATTTTGATCTGCTGTGAGGAATCCATAGAAGTAGAAATGATACACTTTCCTTGAAGATATTTATTTGAAACTTTCATTTAAAAGATCAAAAAAGCCATTTACTTGGCTCTGTTTCATCCAACATTGCTGACTTCATAACAGAGATTTCCTGTAAAACCTCAAGTGAAATTTATTCATATTGGTGGTCAGAATTCTCAACCAGTTAGGGTTGCATTCAACTACATGTAAAGAAAACCCTATTATAATATGGTTTAATTCTGCTCCCAGAACAAGAAGTCCAAAGATAGTTGCCCTAGACTGTTCAGCAGTTTCGTTATGCCGATGACACCCACACAACCTCTCTGTCTGCTCCACCATCCTTATCATGTGGTTTTCCTCTTTGACTTGTTGACCCATGGTTACAAGAAGGCGTTTCAGCCTTAAATTCACATTCTAAGAAATAAAAGGCAAAAGCATAAAAAGAAGACATGGCAGAACAATCTGTCTTTAAAAACTTTTTAAACAGGAAAGCAATAGCATTTCCAGAATCCCAATCAAATTGACTTGTGTCTACATCTCACTAAGTCTGGGTCTCATAAATACCCAAGGCCACAAGGCAGCTGCAAAGTTGGTCTTTTCTAATCCTGGCACAGTGCTGCCCCAAGCAAACTTGCAGTCATAGTAGTAAGCATTAACAGGAGAACATTTGTTGTGTAGACATCTAGCCAAATCTACAACACTCTTTCCACTTTAAACCCCACTACAATGACTTTACTCATTTTCATATTTTGAAGTATTCATGTCACTTTCACCTTTCAAAGACAGTGACACTTTAGAAATAATTGTCTTCTGGCCTAGATACTTTGGCAAAAATAAAGAATAATTCTTGCAGATAGGAAACAGAATTTCTTCAAAGTAACCAAAATTTTCTATGATAGGGTTGTAGCCAGATAGAAAAAATTCTAAGAAAACCCAAAGCAGTATTCTATGTGTTATGATTGGCACAAATGTGTCCAGTCTCTGGTAATGTCACTGCATTCCTGAGACTTCTAGAAAATCCAGGTTCCCCATGGCTACAATCAGTGTGGCATCCTAGACTGTTTTCACTAGGGTCGCTAGGCTTCAATACTAATTTTTAGGAAGCTGTGTCTCGTGGGTATTATAATTTTTGAGAGATGTTTTTCAACTACGCTCATTTATTCTACTTTTTTATATGTCTTCTGATGCAAATCTAATTCTTTTTCTCAGCATCGATAGGAAATATTTCTCACAGAATTCTCTATTGACTTCAAACCTATTCCTCAGCTCCAGGCTCTAGATGTATGTTGCCATAAATTAAAGTTAACAGAAGGATAGTTTATGCCTTTTACCACAGAATCAAAGTACTTCGTTCCCTTCCCATTCTCCCTCCCTCTCTTATTTCTTCCTTGCTTCCTCCCTCCTTCCTTCCTTCCTTCCTTCCTTCTTTCCTTCCTTCCTGCCTTCCTTCCTTCTTCCATCCAGAGTTTCTGATATGGAAAAGAGTGAAAGAATTTTGAGAGATTCTTAGAAAGTGAAATTACGAGTCACTTTAATGGTATGAGAATTCTAGTTCTAATTTCTAAAGTTCACTCAGAGATTTCATAATCATTCACATCTTATTTTTAATTGTGGCAATTTCTGAAAGGCAATTCATACATACCTAGATGCTATAAAAGAAAGAGATAATTAAGATAAAAACACTTGATAATACCAAAAAGATAACATTTAAAACTGAAAAAAATGCAAACTTCTGTATTCCAATTTAAGAATTCAATTCTTCAAGAATGAAATATAAGATGAAAACAATCTGGCTTCACCATATTACAAATTAACAAGCACCAGCAAAATAAATTGTTTAATTCAGGGATCTGGACAAATGAATAGAATAAGTCCTGAGGATGGTCAACATATAGGGACCTGGGACCCATGGCATACAAGAGAGCTAAGACTGTTGAAATAGTTGAGAGTTGTTAACATGGAGAGAGATCATCCTGGGTTGGGTGGATACAGAAAAGTAGGGGAAATGGTGCAGAGTAGATAACTAAAAACAAAATATTTATGGAGGAAAAGGTTTTCTTTTTCCCCCAAAGCAAATGATGGCACTCCCTGTGAGAACCCTCACTGGTTCCTCATTGTATACTCTCCCTGGAAACAACTGGCCCAGCAACTGCTGCACCTTCATCTTACATCACCTGCTTTTATGCCTGCTTTCGTGCAGACGCACTAGCTCCCACTGGATCTGCCATGCCGAACCATGCCTGATGAGCTTCTTCAGACAGGACTTCGAGGCCCACTGTCTCTAAAGGAGTGTTCCAGCTCCCTCAGGCATTTTCTATGCACCACCTGGTTTACTTCCTTCCTCCTCTGTATTATCTTCCTTATTTGTTGACCCATTTCTTCTTTGCCTCTTCACTAGAAGGTGTGTTCAATGAAGGATGCACTTTTTATTCACAAGTGCACCCCCAGGATCTAGAACAGTGTTTGGCAGGTGGAAGTTGCCCAATAAATATTTATTGAATTAATCCTTACCAGAACGTAAAATTTGTTTCAATAAAGAAAATTACAAGGCAGTAAGTTTTATTTTAATTTTAGGAAGAACAGGATAATAATCTATGAAGGCAAAAATGCTGTCATCTTTCATGGAAATGTTGAAGCCTGAACCGAAAGGTGACTCACCTTAGTTATTTTAGAAGAAAGTTGGAAATAAACTGGAAAACTAAATAAATTGACCTTAAATATTCTTTCCACAATGTGATTCTATGATAGAAAATAAATCAACCATGTTGTGAGTTCCTTGAGAGGAGGGACTTGGTCTTCCTGGTTTTTATACTCCCATTGAAAATACCTGACTCAGATTTATTAAATAAAAAAGTCACTTTGAGTTTAATCAATGTTGTCAACCATACTGATTCTCTGTATATCTATCAAGGTCTGGTCAGGACATAGAAGCCACACCAGTAATTTCCACAGGGAATAAAGAACTGTTAACTATGGTGGTTAATCGTGGTAAAATGTAGTTAACAGCTGATGAAGTGGAAGAGAATTCTAAGGTGAACAGAAGTAGCAACAGCAGGGAGAGGCTGCCTCTCCTAGGTGTTGAGAGAAAAGTAAATAAGGAGAAACAGAGAGATTATGAGAGGGAGAGTCAGACCTCTAAGGAGATGTCAGGGCTGTGGCTAAGGTCTCCTCACCCACTTGTGTGGTGAAACCTGCAGGGCCAGACACAAACTGAGCCACTCACCACCAAGTGAAAAGCAAAAACCAAGAAGGAGCAAATTCCTTCTTCTTCCTGCCTCCCTCTGTGCTGGACCTTGGCAGGGCCTAACACTAAGCCATCCGCAAAGAATAAACATTTGTTGAGTCCAGCTCCAGTAGCACAAAGTAGGACAAAGATGTGTGGACTCAGTGCTGAGAAGCAATAAATTAATAACTGGCCCACTCCAACTTCTCCTAAAAGTATTTATGCAGCTTTCAAAGGAGCATGTCCTTTAGCGACATAAAAACAAACAAATACCCAGGCGAGTAGTCAGAAATATATAAGGAGAAGCCAGAGGTGTTATGAGTACACAAAATACCTGCGTTAACGGCTGGTACCTGTTTTGTACATATTATTAAACTTAATTTTCACAGATCCTTGCAAGATAGATACTATCCTCAATTTTATACATGACGAATCTTCCTGAAAATCATGTTATTTTTAAATTGCAGGGCCAAAAATGGTTACGCACCAAAGTTTATCGTGTCCATTATATCGAACTACCTCCTTGGGGTATATGAGGAGTTGAGATAGGATTAGGAAGAAGCACATTCAGAATGGAAAGTGCTGCCTTTGCTCTTTATTTTTTCCTTTTTATTGCTCTGCTATTTTTCATGGGCAAATTTCCTCACCAACATATCTAGCAATACGATATATTAAAACAAGACATGGAGACTCAGCAAGTGTAGTAACTACGTATTACACACAGGTGGAACCAGCACACAAACCCCAACACTCCTTGTGGGAGTCGTAGAATCCAGTTTTCCCTTTCAAATAAAAAAAAAAGAATCAGAAGTATGTAGCTATAGACCTATCTGTGCTCAAAGCTAAGCTTTCAAACCAGAAAATTAACAATTAATATTTAAAGAAGTAATAACAGCCAGGTCAGCAGCAGGCATCCTTTAGAAGTCATCATAGAGACTATTTTTATTGACACTTTCATTTTGTTGACCCATTTTTATGTACTTTTATTATAGAATACCTTTAGTCATACACTCAAGAGCATCATTTCAAAACTCCTTTAAGAAAAAGATAAAAATTTCAGGCACCGCTGAATATTTTATCAGTGTTCAATAGCAACTAAACAATAATGATGAATCAATCTTGAGTGCAGGGAGAAAGCAATTGCTCCTATGTGCAAGGAAAATGCCACACAGGGTTCATCTAAGTAAGAGAGACACTTGTTATTATTGTTTCAGACTTAACCACTTTTGTCATTGCAGTGAAAAGCTTACATCCAAAGCAAATTTAGAATTTGTTCTTATCATCAGATTTTTATTGTGTAACTTAAAGAGCTTCTATTACAATCTTTTTTTTTGTCATTTCTTCCATATTTATTATAATACACAGTGGGTGGGTAATGAATAGAGTGGGGTGGACAATTTGACATGAGGAAGTAAACAGAATCTCAGGTGTCACTAAGGTGAGCTGGGAAGGGAACGGAATGGTGATGAAGGATCCAGCATTGACTGTTCAGAAGCCAAGGTCTGACAGAAGACACGATTAGACAGACCAAATGAGACTGTGTATGTGAGAACATTAGGGAGGCGGTAAATTGTGAGGATAAACCCTCAAGAGGTTGAGTCATGAATTTGGTGAATGGAGCCTTCCTGAGGCTGTAGACAGTTTACCTTCTTAGGGGGATTATTTTAAAAATAAGAGAAAATATAGCAGGAACAAATGAAAAACTTATCAATTACCCATAACTTAATCTGCCTAACTACAATTTCATTTTTGCATGCTGTATATATTTCACATTGTTACAATTGCACTGTCCATGGTAATTATATTTCCTCTTGGCATCATGTAATAAATACTTTTCTGGTTACTTATTAGTTTTCAAATTTTTTAAAAGTAATATTCCATTCTATTGAAGTCACATCATCTAATTATTATAATACTTAATTAGTGTTGGTTCCTTTCTGTGTCTTTATAAATTTTAGGCAATTGTATTCTTTAAGAAGTTCTAAAATCCAGTGATTAAATTTAAAGAGTAGTGGAATAAAAAAGGAATTAGCTGGCAGGTGTAAGTTCCTTCTTCCATTGTCTCTACCATATTCCCCAACAGCATTGGATAAATGGATGTCTTCTGAAGACTCTTTCTATACTCCTTTCATTTTTTTATATTGTGGTAAAATACACTTAACATAGAATTTATCACCCTAACTATTTTTAAGTATACAAACCAATGGAATTAAATACATTCATAATATTGTACAAACATCACCACCATTTATTTCTGTAATTCTTTTCATCCTGTAAAAGTGAAATTCTATATTCTTTAAACAACAACTCCCCAGTCTCCCCTCCCCTCAGCCTCTGGTGACCACCATACTACTTTCTGTCTCTATGATTTTGACTATTCTAAGTACCTCAAATATGTGGAATCATACAGTGTTTGTCTTTTTGTGACTGGCTTATTTCACTTATAATATCCTCAAGATTCATCCATGTTATAGCATTTGTCAGAATTTCCTTCCTTTACAAGGCTGAATAATATTTCATTATACATATATGCCACATTTTGCTTATCTTTTCACCCTGTTAATGGACACTTGGGTTGTTTCCATATTTTGGTTATTATGAAGAATATTGCTATGAATATTGGTATACAAATATCTCTTCAAGAAATTACTTTCAAGTCTTTTAAGAATATAACCAAGGTGACATCAGCAAAATGGCAGAGTGAGCTGTTCCCTTTGTCTCTCCTTCTTTTGAACTAGAACTGAATGGACATTCATTGACCAACAGAGGAAGCCCACAAAGCACAACAGGACAGCTGAGAGACACCTACAGCTACACATCTGAGGGTGGATTGACTGCCCCTCCAGGAAGTGGTGGAGATAGGTTAGGACTCCCTATCTTTCCCTGGCAGTCCTGTGCATTTGCACAGACACTTTCCAGCTTAGCATGAGCACCCCGAAAGTGGAAATGCACCCTGGGGAGACTCTAGGAAGAGGTGGCAGTGGCCCATAGCCCACTCATGATCACTTTCCCAGTAGAGTGGGAGCCCACCATGCCCCTGTGGCTCCAAGGAGTGGCCCTAGCTTGGTCTCCAAGAGAAAGCCCCACCCACCAAGCACAGCAGCCAGTGGAGCTGCAAGGAGAGGCTATGGCAGATCTATGTGCTGAGGCAAATGCACTCCAGGCCTGCACAAGAGCCCATAGTCCTGCGGAGCACTGAAGGAGGGACTGAGCCTAGGGAAACTGTAGGAAGAGGTGGCAGCCACCCTTAGCCCACTCACGATCACTTTGCTGGTTGTGGAGGAGCCTTGGGCCCTGTGGCCCCAAGGAGAGACTCTGTCTCAGTCCCTGTGAGGAAGTCATGCCCACCAAGCACGGTCCACATAAGCGCCTAGACACTCTCCAGGCAAGTGCCCATAGTACCCCCACAACTTCCAGCAGACAGGGTGGGACCATAAACTTTGCTCCTACTTCCCCCTAGGGGAGCTGATGGAATCTGTGACCTAATACTACCACAAATGCCCTGAAAAAAGATTAATTTGTCAAACACCATGAGAAACTGCAGCAGAAATTCAAACCAGAAGGAAAATGACAATTGTCCAGAAACTAACCCTGAAGGCACAGAAATTTACAGTCTAAATGACAGAGAATTCAAAACAGCTGTCATAGAGAAACTCAGTGAGTTACAAGAGAACACAAAAAGACAATTCAATGAGCTCAGGAATAAATGAATCTTCACCAGAGAGATTGGAAGTATAAAAATAATCAAGCAGAAATTCTGGATATGAAAAACACAATTCATGAAATTAAAAATCTAGAATTCTTAAAGAATAGAGCAGATGTTAAGAAGGAAAGAATTTGTAATTTAGAGGATAAAAACAGAAATGCTACAGGAGGAACACAACTCTCCTCTCTGGGGGAGACAGAACTAAGATTTTTTTTAAAAATTAAGGAATTCTTCAAGAAATATCTGACTCAATTAGGAAAAGCAACAAAAGGATTATAGGTATTCCAGAGGGAGAAGAGAGGAAGAAAGGAGCAGAGAGCTTGTTCAAAGAAATAATAGCTGAGAACTTCCCAAACCTGGGGAAGAAACCAGACTTACAAATACATGTAGTTAATAGAACACCTAATTATGTCAATGCTAAAAGACCTTCTCCAAGGCATACACTGGTAAAACTAGCAAAAGTCAATGACAAAGAAAGACAAAGCAGAAGAAAATAACCTACTAAGGAATCCTTGTCAGGCTTTCAGCAGATTTCTCAGCAGAAGTCCTATAGGCTAGGAGAGAATGGAATGATATATTCAAAATACTGAAAGATAAAAACTTTCAGCCAAGAATACTCTATCCAGTGAAACTTTCCTTCAGATCCAATGGAGAGTAAAAACTTTCCCAGATATACAAAAGCTAAGGGAGTTCATTGCCATTAGACCTTCCCTACAAGAAATAATTAAGATGCCTTCACACCAGGTACAAAAAAGCAAAGGTCTACAAATCTTTGAGCAAGGAGATAAACAGGCAGACAAAATCAGAAAACTGCAGCTCTCTATCAGAACAGGAATGCAAATACTCAATTAAAACTTAAAGGGAAGGAAAGCATCAAAAGTAACTACAAACACTTCAGCTTAGTCACAAATTCACAACATTAAAAACAGAATAATTTGTAACAACCATAACTCAGAAGGGGAAGAGGAGAAGGATGGAACCTATTTAGGTTGACGGAGATAAGAGGCTATGAGAAAATGGACTATTTCATATATGAGATCTTTCATATATGAGATCTTTCATACAAACCTCACAATAACCACTAAACAAAGAATCAGAGCAGAGCCACAATTCACAAAAAGAGAGAAAACTGAGAAAATCTCAGAAAACCACCAAAATGAAATAGCAGTCAGAAATACAAAGGAAGAGAAACAATGGAAGCATAGAATAACCAGAAGAAAAAAAAAGAGATAAAATGGCAGTATCAAGCCTTCATATATCAATAATCACTGTAAATCTAAATGGACTGAATTCTCCAATCAAAAGACACAGAGTAGCTGCATGGATTAAAAAACAAGACCCAACAATAAGCTTCCTCCAGGAAACACATCTCAGCTCTAAAGATAAACATAGGCTCAGAGTGAAGGGATGGAAGATGATACTCCAAGATAATGGCAAACAAAAGAAAGTAGGTGTTGCCATTCTTATATCACACAAAGCAGACTTCAAGTTAGAAAAGACAATGAGAGACAAAGAGTGGAAGTATATAATGATAAAAGGGACATTCCACCAAGAGGACATAACACATTAATATATATGCACTTAACACAGGGGCATGAAAGCATGCAAAGCAATTATTAACAGATTTCAAGGAAGAAATTAACAGCAACACAATAATAGCAAGGGGCCTCAACACCCCACTTACATCAATGGACAGATCATCTAGATATAAAGTCAAAAGGAAATAGTAGTTTTAAATGAAACACTTGATCACATGGCCTTAATAGAAATATAGAGAGCATTCCATTCAAAAACAGCAGAATACACATTCTTCTCATGTGCACATGGATCATTCTCAAAGATAGACTTTATGGTGGGAAACAGGCAAGCCTCAATAAATTTAAGACGATTGAAATCATCCCAACCATACAATGCTATGAAGCTAGAAATCAACTACAAGGAAAAAAACTGGGAAAGTCAGAAATATGTGAAGACTGAACAACATCATACTGAACAACGATTGGATCAATGAAGAAATAAAAGGGAAATTAAAAAATACCTGGAGACAAACAAAAATAAAAATACAACATACCAACTCTTACGGGATGCAGCGAAAGTGATCATAAGAGTGAAATTCATAGCAATACAGGCCCACCTCAAGAAACAAAAAAAATTTCAAACAAGTAATCTTAAACTAAACCTACAGAATTAGAAAAAGAAAAACAAACAAAGCCCAAAGTCAGCAGAAAGAGGGAAATAATAAAAATTAAAGCAGAAATAATGAAATAGAGACTGAAAAAAAACCAGTAGAAAGGATTAATGAAACTAGAGCTGGTTCTTTGAGAAGATAAACAAAATTAAGAAACTCTCAGCCAGATTCACCAAGAAAAAAAGAGGGAAGGCTCAAATAAATAAAATTAGCAAAGAAAGAGGAGAAATTACAACAGATATTGTAGGAATACAAAGGATTATAAGAGAATATTATGAAAAACTATATGCTCACAAACTGGATAACTTAGAAGAAATGGATAAATTCTTAGACTGATATAACTCCCCAAAACTGAATCAAGAAGAAATAGAGAATCTGAATAGACCAAGCACAAGTAAAGAGATTGAAAGAATAATCAAAAACCTACCCAAAAACAAAAGTCCAGGACCAGATGGCTTCTCTGGAGAATTCTACCAAACATTCAAAGAAGATTTAGTACCTATCCTTCTCAAACTATTCCAAAAAATTGAAGAAGACAGAATGCTTCCTGACTCATTCTGTGATACCAAAATCAGACAAGGACAACACAGAGAAGGAAAATTACAGTCCAATATCACTCATGAACATAGATGCAAAAATCCTCAACAAAATATTGGCAAACTAAATACAGCAATGCATTAAAAGGATCATACACCATGATCAAGTGGGATTTATTCCAGGTATGCAGGGATGGTTCAAATCAATCAATGTGATGCACCATACTAACAAAATGAGGAATAAGAATCACATGATCATCTCAATAGATGCAGAGGAAGCATTTGACAAGATCCAACACCATTTATGATAAAAAATCTTCAGTAAAATGAGTATAGAAGGAAAGTACCTCAACTTGTGCAGCCATTATGGAAAACAGTATGGAGATTTCTCAAAAAATTAAAAATAGAAATACCATACAATCCAGCAATCCCACTACTGGGTATTTATCTAAAGAACTTGAAATCAATGATCCAAAGAGATTTATGCACCACTATGCCTACTGCAGCATCATTCACACTAACCAAGACATGAAAGCAACCCAAGTGCCCTTCTACAGAAGAATGGATAAAGAAGGTGGTGTATATACACAGTGGAATACTACTCAGCCGTAAAAAATGACAAAATCGTCCCATTTGCAACAACTTGCATAGACCTCGATTGTATGATGTTAAGTGAAAATAGAAAGACAGAGAAAGACAAATACTGCATGATTTCACTCAAATGTGGAAGATAACAAACACATGGATACAGAGAACAGTGTAGTGGTTACCAGAGGGGTAGGGGGTTGGAGGGTGGGTGAAAGAGGTAAAGGGGCACATATGTGTGGTGATGGACAATAATTAGACTACTGGTGGTAAGCATGATGAAGTCTATTCAGAAACTGATAGATAATAATGTACACCCAAAATTACACAATGTTATAAACCATTATGATCTCTATAAAATTATTGAGAAAGAAAAAAGAATATACCCAGAGGTGTAATTGCTGGATCACGGTAATTCTATTTTTAAGTTTTTGAGGAACCATCATACTGTTTTCCACAACAACTGTACCATTTTATATTCCCACCAATAGTTCACAAAGGTTCCATTTTCTCTGCATCCTTGCCAACACCTGTTATTTTCTAATTTTTGGCAGTAACCACCCTAATGGGTATGATGTGGTATCTCATTGTAGTTTTGATTTGGGTTTCCCTAATCCTTAGTGATGTTGACCATCTTTTCATGTGCTTATTGGTCACATGTATATCTTCTTTGTAGAAATGTCTAATCAAGTCTTTGCCCATTTTTAAATCCAGTTATTTGGGGTTTTTTGTTAAAATTTAGGACTTTTCTATATACTCTGAATATTAATACCTTATCAGACATGTAATTTGCAAATATTTTCTCCCATTTTGTGAGTTCCTTTTTATTTTGTTGTATTTGATGCATAAAACTTTTCATTTTCATGAAGTCCAATTGTCTATTTTATCTTTTGCTGCCTGTGCCTTTGGCATCATACTTAGGAAATCACTGCCAGTTCATATGTTGTAAAGCCTTTGTCCTATATTTTCTGCCAAGAGTTTTATAGTTTAAGGTCTTTGATCTGTTTTGAATTAATTTTTTGTATATGATGTTAAGTATGATCCAACTTCATTCTTTTGCATGTGTATATCCAGTTTCCCAGCATCATTTATTGAAAAGATTGTCTTTCCCCAATGAAATTTCTTGATAACCCTACCAAAAATCATTTGAACATACACACAAGGATTTATTTGGGGCCTCTCTCCTCTATTCCATTGGTCTATTTGTCTGTCTTTATGCCAGTGCGTACTGTTTTGACTATTGTAGCTTTGTAGCAAGTTTTGAAATCAGGAAGTGTGAGTCTTCCAACTTGGTTCTTCTTTTTCAAGATTGTTTTGCCTTTTCTGAGTCCCTTGAGATTCCATATGAATTTTAGGATGGGCTTTTCCGTTTCTGCAAAAAAAAAAAATTATTGGGATTTTGATAGCTTTGCATTGACTCCTTAGATCACTTAGGGTATCATTGACATTTTAAGAATATCAGGTCTTCCAACCCATGAACATGAGATGCATTTCCATTTATTTATGTCTTCTTTAATTTCTTTCAGCAATGTCTTATAATTTACATTTATAAGTCTTGCACCTCCTTGGTTAATTCCTAAGTATTTTATTCTTTTTTATGCTATAGTAAATGGAATTGTTTTCATAATTTCCTTTCCAAATTGTTCATTATTAGTGAATAGAAATGCAACTGATTTTTGTGTGTGGACTGTATCCTGCTACTTTGCTGACTTCATTTATTAGTTCTAACAGGTTTTTGTGGAATCTTCAGGCTTTTCTGTATATGAGATCATACCATTTGTGAGCAGAGATGATTTTACTGATTCCTTTCAATTGGGAAAGGATGTTTCTTTTTCTTGTTTTGCTGTTTTTTTTTTTTTCTTGTCTGATTGCTCTGGCTAGAACTCCAAATACTAGTTAAATAGAAATGGTGAAAGTGTCATCCTTACTTGTTCCTTATTTTAAAGGAAAAGCTCTCAGTGTTTTACTACTGAGTATTATGTTTTTATGGGTTTTTCATATATGGCTTTTATCAGATTGAAGTAGTTTCCTGCTATTCCTAATTTGTTGAGTGTTTTTATCAGAAAAGGATGCTGAATTTTGTCAAATTTTTTGTATCAATTTAGATGATCATGTGGGGTTTTTTCCTTCATTCTGTCAATATTAGCATATTACACTGATTGAATTTCATATGTTCAAACATCCTTGCACTCCAGGCATAAATCCCACTTGGTCACTGCTGAATTCATTTTGCTAAGGAATTTTGCATCAGTATTTATAAGGGGATATTGGTCTGTGGTTTCCTTTTTTTATAGTGTCTTTGTCTGGCTTTCATATCAGGGTAATAGTGGCCTCATAGATTAAGTTAGAAAGTATCTCCTCCTCTTCAATTTTTTTGTAAAATTTTGAGAAAGATGGATGTTAGTTCTTTAAATATTTGGTAGAACTCACCAGTGAAGCCCTCAGGTCCAGGGTTTTTCTTTGTCAGGAGATTTTTGATTACTAATTTAATCTCTCTACTATTTATAAGTCTATTCAGATTGTCTATTTCTTCATAGTTGGTCTTGGTAGGTTTTAGGTTTCTGGGAACTTGTTCATTTCATCTAGATTACTCACTTTCTTGGTATACAATTGTTCATAGTACTCTCTTATAATGCTTTTCATTTCTGTAGAATCAATCAGTACTAATGTCCTTAATTTCATTTCTAATTTTAGTAATTTGAATCTTCTAGTTTTTTTCTTTGTCCATCTAGCTAAAGGTTTGTCAATTTTGTTGATCTTGTGGTTTCATTGAATTTTTCTTTGTTTTTCTATTTTCTATTTCACTCATTTCTGCTCTAATCTTCATTATGTGCTTTCTACTGCTAGCCTTTGGTTTAGTCTGTGCTTCTTTTTGTAGTTCCTTAATTTTTAAAGTTGAGTTATTGATTTGAGAACTTTCTTGTTTTTTAATCTAAGCATTTATAGCTGTAAATTTTCCCCTTAGCACTGCTTTGCTGTATCCCATAAGGTTTGGTATGTTGTGTTTTCATTCTCATTAGTCTCTAAGTATTTTCCAATTTCCCTTGTAATTTCTTCTTTAATCCACTGGTTGCTTAAAGTGTGTTAATTCCCACAAGTTTGTGAATTTTCCAGACATACTTCTGTTATTGATTTTTTTTCTTCATACTCTTTGGTCAGAGAAGATACTTTGTATATCTATCTTTCAAAATCTATTGAGATTTGATTTGTAGCCTAACATATGTTCTATCCTTGAAAATGTCCCCTGTGCACGTGACGAGAATGTGTATACTGTTGTTGCTGGATAGAGTGTTCTGTACAGGTCTATTAGACGTAGTTCATTTATTGTAACGTTGAAGTTCTCTATTTCCTTATCTATCTTCTGTCTGGTTGTTCTATCCATTATTAAGAGAGAGGTATTGAATTCTCCAACTATTATTGTGGAACCACCTATTTCTCTCTTCAATTCTGTCAGTTTTGCTTCATGTATTTTGATGGGCTGTCAGGTGTGTAAATCTTGGTAATGTTGTATATTCTTGCTGTATTGAACCTTTTGTTAATATATACTGTCCTTTATCCTTTGTAACCTTTTTTGTATTAGAGTCTATTTTGTCATATTAATACAGCCACCTCTGCTCTGTTTTGGTTAATAATTGCATGGAATATCTTTTTCCATTCTTTCACTTTCAATCTATTTGTGTCCCTGGATCTAAAGTGAGTCTCTTGTAGACAGTATATAGTCAGATCATATTTTCTTATCCACTCCGCCAGTCACTGTGTTTTGATTGGAGAGTTTATTTCCATTTAAAGTACATTACTGATAAAGAGGAACTTACTTTTGTCATTGTGCTATTTGTTTTCTATATGTGTTACCGTTTTTGTATCTCTTTTTCTATATTACTCTCTTCTTTTGTGTTTAGCTGATTTTTGATAGTGAAAGGTTTAAATCTTTTTCTCATGTCCTTTTATGTATCTTCTGTAGCTATTTTCTTTGTGTTACCATGGGTATTACATTTAACATTGTAAAGTTGTAACAGTCTAATTTAAATTAATACAAGTTTAACTTCAATAAGATGTGAAAACTCTGCTCCTTTAACAGCCCTATCCCTACCCCAATTGAGCTGTTGATGTCATAAAGTTACATCGTTATACACTGTGTGCCCCAAAATATTAAGCAATAATTCTTTTAATTGCATTAGTCTTTTAATTTATGTAGAATGCATAATGTGGAGTTACAAATTGAAGTTACAATAATACTAGATTTTAGATTAATAATTATGTTTTTTTAATGTGTTAGTCTCAAATCATGTAGAAAACAAAAAGTGGAGTTACAAACCAATGTTACAACAGTAGTAGCTTTTATAACTGCCCATGTATTTACCTTTGTTTAGATCTTTGTTTCTTCGTATGGTTTCAAGCTACTGTCTAGTGTCCTTTCATTTCACTCTGCAGCACGTCCTTCAGCATTTCTTTCAGGGAAAGTCTAGTGGTAATGAACTCCCTCAACTTTTTGTTTATCTGGGAATGTTTTAATGTCATCCTCACTTCTGAAAGATAGTTTTGCTGGATACAGGATTCTTGGTTCACAGTTTTCTTCTTTTAGCACTATATAGGCTCACTGCCTTCTGGCCTCCAAATTTCTAGTGAGGAATCTGCTGATAATCTTCTTGAGGATCTCTTGTATGTGACAAGTCATTTCTCTCTTATTACTTTCAATATTCTCTGTTGTCTTTGCTTTTGAAAGTTTGATTATACAGTCATGTGCTACATAATGATGTTTTGGTCAGTGATGGACTGCATATACAAGAATTTCCTATAATAGTACCGTATAGCCTAGGTGTGTAGTAGGCTATACAATCTAGGTTTGTGCAAGTACACTCTAGAATGTTTGCACAACCACAAAATTGCCTAATGATGCATTTCTCTGAATGTAACCCCATCATTAAGTGACGCATGATAACATAATCTGTCTCAGTGTGGGTCTTTTTGAGGTCACCTTACTTAGAGTTCATTGAGCTCCTTGGATGTTTGTACACATGTCTTTCATGAAATTTGGGAAGTTTTCAGCTACTATTTCTTCAAATATTCTCTCTGTCTCTTTCTTTCTTTCTTCTCCTTGAGACTCCCATGATCATATACTTGTCTGCTTGATGGTGCCCTAAAGGTCCCTTAGACTCTGTTAACTCTTCTTCAATATTTTTTACTTCTGGGGCTGGCCCCATGGCCAAGTGGTTAAGTTCGTGCACTCCACTTCAGCAGCCCAGGGTTTCACTGGTTCGGATCCTGGGCACAGACATGGCATGGCTCATCAGGCCATGCTGAGGTAGCGTCCCACATGGCACAACCAGGGGCTCTCACAACTAGAATATACAACTATTTACCAGGAGGCTTTGGGGAGAAGAAGAAGAAAAAAGAAAAGAAAACGATCAATAACAGATGTTAGCTCATGTGTCAATCTTTAAAACAAAAAATTTATTTCTGTTCTTCTGACTAGATAATTTCAATCGTCCTGTCTTCAGGTTTGCTGATTTTTTTCTTCAGTTTGCTCAAATCTGCCTTTTAATTCCTGCAATAAATCTTGTATTTCAATTTTTAAAATTTTAAGCTCCAGGATTTCTTTTTGGCTTCTTTTCGGGTTTTATATCTCTTTATTGATATTTCCATTTTGTTCTACATAATTTCCTTGACTTTCTCCACATCTTCCTTTAGTTCTTTGAGTATCTTTAAGACAATTGTTTTTAAGGTCTTTGTCTAATAGATCTGCCATCAGGTCTTTTTCAGGGACAATTTCTGTTGATTTATTTTCTCCCTTTGAATGGGCCATACTTTCCTGCTTCTTTGTACATCTTCTGGTTATTTTATTTAAAATGGGACATTTGAATCTAATAATGTGGTGAGTGGAAATCATAATATCCTCTTCACTATGGTTTGCTGGTTTTTGCTATTTTGTTTATTGTTTTTGTTTTTTTTCATTGCTGTTCCATGGATCAGCCTGAGGTATAAACTTGGGTCTTCTTGGGTCTTTTCTGAGCCTTTGCCTTTCCCTGGGTTTATGTCATCACTTTCTAATATTTTCCGTATATGCAGTTGCTTTTGAATGTTTCAGACTTTAATGTCTGGCTCCCAAATAAGTAAAAAAAGAAAAATGAAGGGGGTCAAAAAGGGGACCAGCCCTTTCAATCCCCTAGAATTCACTTTAGCTGGAGGGAGAAGTCCTTGCAACGATGAGGGGAGGCATCAATGTCCGCCTCTCCACAATCAGAAGCAGTACTCAACAATCCAAATAGAGATCTCTAATATTTGCAGAACAAGGTCTTTATTGCCCACCTGGCTCCCACAAACTGCACACAAGTTGCAGCAGGGACACAAGCATGGCTGCCTGCCATGGGTCAGGACTGGGGGTTATGGGAAGCCCCTGCTGAGCTAAGAGCTGAAATTAACAGAAATTAATCCAGAAATTACCTGTCCAAGCCTTTGCTAGTAGTTGCAAGCCTTCAATAGACTCTAGGTTTACCAAAATAGTTACATCAGACAGATTCTGCCAGTGCAATTGTTTTCTACATAGGGAGACAGATTCCTAGAGCTTCCTACTCTCTCATTTTCCCAGAATCCTATCTGGTACAATCTTAACCACATATCAGAATCTATGAGACACTTGGCTAAACAAGTACAATCTAGCCACTCTGATAATACTGTGATCCTACAATGAAAATTGAAGATCTTGCGCCAGAAGCCTCCTAAGGCATTTCTGTTAGTAGGTATCACCTAGTATGCTAGCTTTTTTCAAGTCACTAAAATCAGATATTGCTTCAGTGTATGCAACAGTAACCGAAATTAGCCTGACATCTCAAATGAGCTGATGACTTAAAAAGAAGACAAATTAAAATGGACACAGAGTCAGTGTATGCATCATTATGATATATTTACTTAACTCCTACAATGCACCAGACACTGTTACATGGCTGAGGATACCAATAGGAGAATAGTTCTTTGCCTCAAAGAATTACAGAATAGCTAACATCTGTTTGGTAATGGCGTAGAACCCAGCCAGATGTCCACCAATTTCATTTCCTCCTTCAGGATGTGAAGAAAGACCACATTTTCCAGTTTCCCTCATAGTTAGTTTGATGTCATATAACTGGATACTGCTCAAAGCAATGTGTAGAAATCGTGTATCCCACTTCTGGACTAACCATAAAGCAGCCTTTCTAATCTTTTTCAGTCTCTCTATTTGTTGCTAAATGCAAGGTTTCCAGCAAATTATTCCACTGAAGGTGTAGAAGCTAACAACACCACAAGATGAAAGGAGACATTACCACATGGAATGCAGCCTAGCAAACACCCAATCAAACTATGGCTTAGTTGAGAAATATATCATTACTGAGTTAAACCACTGGTATTTGGGAATTAATTATCCTGACTTAAAGAAGCAAATTTTTTGCATTTTGTGTTAAGCAAAGAAGATGGGATGATTCAGGGAAGAATTTATAAGTGAGGTTAGATATTAATTGATCGTGATGGAAAGTCAGTACTCAAGTAGAAATAAGAAGCCAGGAGTTACAGGCAGGACCCGCAATATGAGCAAAATAAAAGCAGAAATGCTCACATTTTCAAAAGGATGAAAAATCAACTTAGTTAAAGATTCGTATAAACTGAGCTAGAGTTGGAAAATTATTAGAGGTCAGATTATATAAAACATATGTTGGGAGGCCAAGGCGTTGGCGTTGGAATGAATCCTATAGATCAGAGATCGGCAAGTTTTTCCTGTAAAGGGCCAGATAGTAAATGTTCTAGATTTTGTGGGCCACATCATCTCTACTATAACTATTCAACTCTGCCATTGTAGGCAAAAGTAGCCATAGACAATATATTAATGAATGAGACTGTCTGTATCCCAATAAAGATGCTTACATTTGAATTTCACATAATTTTTACACATCAGGAAATAGCATTACTCTTTTGATTTTTTTACAACCATTAAAAATGTAAAAATCATTCTTGGCTCACAGGCCATATAAAAGCAGGCAGCAGGTCAGATTTGGTTCACAGGCCAGAGTTTCCCAAATCCCACTACATGTAATGGAGCACCATGGGAGTTTTCTGAATAGAGTAGAGATTGGTGCGTCAGTGATAATTAGCGTTCTGTATCTTAACCTATCAAAGTGCATGGATACATATTTGCAGAAGAGCAACTGCAGAAAAGGAGATCAAAAAGCACACCAAAGTCAATGCACAAGGGCAAACACTATTTTATTCCAAGCAGAAAGGGAGGGACTTATGGGTAGAATGAGAAGAGAGTGTAAAGGTTAACTGGAATATTTTAAGACCAGATAATTGAAGGAATAATGGTATCAATAATCTAGATTAGAACAACCCAGAGGGTAAAACTTAGGTCAGGTCATCAGCTCCTAACTGAACAAAGATAGATTACTCTGTTATTAAGATCTCAAGTGATACACATAATTCAGTCTTACAATTACATCCGTATAGATTTTCATGTTGTGGTCTTTCATCGTTTCTCTCTAAAACATCAATATACAGAAAAAACAGAAGCTGGCCAACTAGTTATTGACAAGATCTGAGGATTTCCATAAACTACAAATACATAGATAATATTGGGTGCAGGAGGGAATAGGTATTTTACCCATACTCTGTATATTTGGCTCAAAGATAGTAAGAATACAAATTAGGCTTGCCACAAAGTATGCCTACTGGCTCAGAATCCTGTAATGTGTTCTAACTGTTGTAAACAGAGAGATAGACATTCAGTCAGATTAAAACTGGATTTTTATCCTTCTGTAGCAGGACTTGATGAACTTTTTGTGTACAGAGTCAGATAATAATATTTTAGGCTTCACAGGCCATGAAGTCTTTCAGCAACTATTCAGCTCTGCCATTATCACATGGAAGCAGTCATAGGCAACATCTAAACAAATGGGCATAACTGTCGTCCAAAAACTTTATTTACAAAATCAAATGATAGCTTATGGTTTGGTAACCTCTGCTCTATGGTTTATCACAACTTTGTTTTGTTTTCTTTTTTCAGATAGCCTGAGTAATCTCTCTGTCCCTTACCACTCCCTAACACCACCACAGCCAATATCACTGCGACCCAGACTCATTTAATACTATTCATCCTTAAGTTTCACCCTACTTTTTACTTTCTCTGGAAGGCCTTCCCTTACCTCACTGATAAAATAAGATTCCTCATTTCCTATGTAGCAGCATGTACTTCCCCAAACTCTAACGTTTTCGTCAACTACACTGTAAGTTCCACGATAGCAAGGCTTGTGTCTATTACCTATCCTCAACACAGCTCAGTATATGATGATGCTCAGTAGATATTCATCGAATATAATTTAATAAAATTGAATTAGATTAAACTGAAAGAGAACAAAGAGCCACTTTAAAACTTAATACACTCATGCACCACATAACTGTGTTTTTGTCAAAGATGGACTGAATATACAATGGTGGTCCCATACGATTAGCACCATATAGCCTTGGTGTGTCGAAGGCTGTACCATCTAGGTTTGTGTAAGTACACTCCATCATGCTTGCACAATGACGAAATTGCCTAACAATGGATTTCTCTGAACATATCCCTGTCATTAAAAGACATATGACTGTACTTAAGGGAAAAAAAGAGCGAGTGTTGCATAAAAACAAATCAGTGACACAATTAAAAATATTTTTAGGGGCCGGCCGGGTGGCACAGCAGTTAAGTGTACAAGTTCCACTTTGGCGGCCCCGGGTGTGCTGGTTGGGATCCCGGGTGTGGACATGGCACCACTTGGCAAGCCATGCTGTAGTAGGCATCCCACATACAAAGTAAGGGAAGATGGGCACATATGTTAGCTCAGGGCCAGTCTTCCTCAGCAAAAAAGAGGAGGATTGGCAGCAGTTAGCTCAGGGCTAATCTTCCTGTAAAAATAAAGGAGAGCAAAAACTTTAATGAAAAGAGGGATCAAAATGACAAAAAAGAGAAACCTATATGTAAATAGGTTACTTGAGTTACTAATAGCTTTGATCCCGTGAAAGGGTCAAAATATGTTTTTCAGCTTAGTATACTTATTAAGGCAATACTCTGGAAAATATTGAATATAATAATAATAAAAATATCTTCAAACATATGGAAAGAAAAAGAAAATCTAAAAGTGGAAAAACCACAATGTTTTATCATTAGGCTTGTTTTACAGTCTCAAATATCAGTTTACAATATGTCAATAAGTATGTATCTTCGAAGCAAAAGGTTCTAGATACAAACTCTCATTGCTATCTAATATGTTATTTATGTGTGGATGCAAAAATTTTTTCGAGATGGTCCAGGGTTCATATGTGCGAATTTATGCCTTTCATTAAAAAATTTGTATTTTATACAACACACAATTGACCAAATGATGAACCAAAAATGACAGTGTAATAAAGAACAGTTAAATTTTAAAAACCTCAAATGCACATTGAAATCAATTAAATACAGAGTTGAGTCTTACTAAATGTGAATTGAATGCAAAATAATGCTAAAATTCAGATGTCTGTAGTATGATTATGTGATAATCTAATAATGGTAGTCTGGACTTCATATCCAAGCTTTTATATACAAAATCTGGGAATAGAATGAAAAGTGGAAGTAAAAGTTTAGTAAATGCTTAACTTTACCTGAGTAGAATTCAAGAGATATGTTTGAATTTTTGTCTCATTTTAATAACCAGAGGTGCGTAAGAAAAAGATTTTACAAATTTTAAATAACCATCAGAATGATTGCAAATAGTATTCATAACCATCAAATCATTTGGAAACGTTAAAATAAATAAAGATCACATAGTAGAATATCAAAAAAGAGAAAACATGAAATGATAACAGAAACAAATATTGTTTTACTCAATGAGTGTAAATAGCTAGATCCCTTGACTTAAAAAGCAATGACTCTCATACTGTATTAAAAACAAAACCCAGTAGACATTTCCCCAAAGATCATATGCAAAGACAAGTCAACAAGCACATGAAAAGATGTTCAACATCATTAATCACCAAGGAAATGCAAATCAAAACCACAGTGACATGCTACTTCAACCCACTAGCATGGCTACAATACGAAAGACAGATAATAACAAGTGTTGACAA
Source organism: Equus caballus (assembly GCF_041296265.1). Lineage (NCBI taxonomy): Eukaryota > Metazoa > Chordata > Mammalia > Perissodactyla > Equidae > Equus > Equus caballus. The sequence continues at coordinate 24,230,649 of NC_091706.1, read as the reverse complement.
GGATGTGGAGAAATTGAAACCCTCATACACTGCTGGTAGGAATGTAAAATGGTGCATCCACTTTGGAAAACAGTCTGGCAGTTTCTCAAAAAATTGAACATAGATTTACCATCTGACCCAACAATCCCACTCCAAGGCTATACCCAAAAGAAAGGAAAACACATGTCCACACAAAAATTTGTACACAAATGTTCATAGCAGCATCGTTTATAATAGATAAAAAAGGAAGTAACTCCAATGTCCATCAACTTATGAAGTATAAAGGAAGTGTGGTATTTACATACAGTGGAATATTATTCAATCATAAAAAAGAATGAAGTACTGGTACAAGCTGTAACATGGATAAACCTTGAAAATGTTAAACTAAACGAAAATAAGCCAGACACAAAAGGTCACATGCTGTATGATTCTATTTATAAGAAATGTCTAGAATAGGCAGATGTATAGAGACAGAAAGTAAATTAGTGATCACCCAGGGCAGAGATGGCAGATGAGTGATTGGGAGATGATGATTAAAGGGTGCAGGATTTTGTTTCGAGGTGATGAAAACGTTCTAAAATTGTGGTGATGGTTGCACAACTCTGTGAATATACTAAAAATCATTAAATTTTAAATTTAGATGAGTGAATTATAAGATATATGAACTATATCTCAATATAGCTGTTACCAAAAAATATGTTAAAACTGTGAGCTACTTTGAAAAAATACACCTAAGCTGAAAAGATAGAAAAAGATTGAGCAAAGATAAGCAGGCGAATAAAAGGAATGTGAGCATATTAATTTCAGGTAAAGAGAAATTTAAGGAAAAAAGTCATTAAGTGAAATTAACAAGGCCATTTGATATTAATGAAGTAGGTAAAAATTACCATGAAGATACAAAAGTCAGTAACATTTATGTGCTTATAATATAGTATTAAAATAAATGAAGCAACAATAATAGAAATATAAGAAAATATTAAAAGAACCATAGTTCTTATAGAAAAGTAAAGTAACTAAAGCACAGTAAATTACAGAAAAGTACAGATAATAGAGATTTAAATAATATATCAGGGTAGACTTTTTTGAAGTATCTGTCGAATGCAGCAAAAAAAATCGTAATAAAAACTTTACAGTATGAATTGTACAAACTTTGTTCTCTAATAAACAGTGAAATAAAACTCAAAATTTACAACAGAATTTTAAACAGTAACATAGTATTTTGAAAATTAAAAATTATTGTGATAAATATTTCCAAAGGCAATTCTATTCCAAACCCTGAAAATTATTTCCACTTACTTCCGAAATCTATACTACTTCTCCAAAACATATTCCCTCATGTTTCTGGCCCAATACAGTCTTACTGCTGCCATGCGATATTGCTCTCAGTCTAATCCACATGATTATTATCTTAATAATACATGGTTTTGTTTTCTAATTGATTCATACATAAAAATGCCTAGAGGATAGAGACATTAAATTTATTTATTAATTTAAATATACACACTTAAATATCTTCCTGACCATAGAAGGTCCCCAGTAAATGCTTGTTAATTGATTTCATCACATCGTCAAGAAAGGCGATGGACTGGAAATTAAGAACAAGAGTTCCTGACCATTATTAGAAAGGTTTAATGACTCTCAGCATGTCACAGTACCTCCCTGGGTTTTAATATCCTCCTTCATTAAATGATGTAGTATTAAAATACTTCTAAGATTGCTTCCAGTTCTAAAATTGTATAACTTAACCTATAGGGAGGGCAAAGACATCCCTCAGTACACCAGGAGATTTCCCGCCATGTGCAGTAACACTGGTTTCTTTGAATGTGAAGGACTCGAACAGATTGTGCATTGTTGAGAAGAGAGTCACCCTCAATTACTCATCAATGATGGAATTCTTTGCGGTTTACTCTCAGTAACCCAGTTTCCTTACTACCACCCACCCAGGTCCACGGGGGATATACATGTGTCTGAGTATGTGTGTATATTTGTCTCTCTGACAGCATTCCAAGGCTAATATAAACAGCTTCTAAATTACCCATGCCTGTGTGTCCCTGTTCTCTTCCGTTAGAGAGGGGTAGCCTGTATTTACGTCTGAAGTTCCAACACTCTACCCTTTCTATCCCCCCCTTTCTTTCTTAAAGACTGAGTTCTTCATCTCTCCTATGTGTGGCCCATGTTTCAAATATTTCTTTAAATGTAGATATTGGCATAAGAATTCTATAATTATCATTTAATATTATATTAAATAATACATTTAATACAATTACTATTAGATATAATTATTTTGAATTAATATTTAACATAGTTAATATAGTATATTCAATATAATTATATTTAATTAATATTATTGAATGACTAGAAAAAAACTCAAAGAATATATCCCAAGAGATGAACAGTGAGGTGAGATTATGCATGATTTTTATATTTTCCTCTCCATTTTTCTATTTTTCTATAGTTTTATGGATGTAAATATAATAATTTTATATAGACCTGCTCACACAAGCACCTCAATTACCTGGAATGCAAATCAAAGAAACTTTCACACAACTCTTTATTACTGTGATTTTACTTTAAGAGAAAACTTCTGGTGATATATAAAAAAGTTCAGATAAATACAAATGAATGTACTCTAAAAACAAACATCTTAATATATGAACGACTTCAAGCTGTTGACATTAACCCTTGAGTTACTAATAGCTTTGATCCCGTGAAAGGGTCAAAATATGTTTTTCAGCTTAGTACACTTATTAAGGCAAAAAAGTAGAATAGCATACTCAAGAAAGATTTTCAATTATCACGGGCAAAGTAAAAAATCACAAGGAGAAAACTCAATTAGCCAGAACATATTCTCTAAAAATTCATTAGTCAGGGAAGTTTCATTTTTCAAGGCTTTGTACAGAAGCTTTTGTATACATATATATAAACTCATAAATAAGGCTAATTATTCCCATTTATAAATTAAATACTAAATAAAGTCTATTCCCAGATTAAAACAGAATCTAAGTTTATACTCTTACCAATATTTCATATGTCATTACATGTCCCTTTTTTCTATTGCTGAACTTAAATGAACCCATTCAATAAAGCTTATTTTACTAGATGTCCTTCCATAAAACATTCACATTTTATCATACAGTAAAGTTAGAATTTATGCTATATTTCACTATTTCCTTAAAGATAAATGCAAGTGAATCAAATATTAAATGATGTAGCAAAGTTTATCATTGAAAGACTAAATTCCTCTAAATGTGTTCATAATCTCTAATGTTGATAAATAAATGGTTGTGATGTTTTCTTTTTAATACTTCAGCCTCACTAAGGCTGACAGCCTAATTCTGTCTCATTCCTGTCAGCTCCTGTTAGACCCAAAGAGGAACACACTGTGTTTATGAGACAAAGCGCCCTTTTTGACTCAGGACATAAAAGCTTCTATTATTCTATCTTAAAGGCTATTGAATTTACCTTTGAATATTTCTTAAGATGACAGCAGACCATCATTAATAAGAGACTATCATAGCTTGCATATGTTAATCACAAAACTTTCTTCAATCAAACTCAAGCATCTAAAGGAAAAAAAGTTTCCGAGTACATAAAACATGTTGCTCAGACTTAGAATTCTTGTATTTCGGATCCAACTTATTTCCGCCAAGGCCTGGGTGACAGTAAGGAAAATGGGTATATTCCTCGTGCTGCTGTAACAAATTATCACGAATTTAGCCACTTAAAATAACCATTTGTTAGCTCACAGTTTTGTAGGTCAAAAACCCAGGCAGAGGAAATGGAGTCTATCCTCAGGGTCTAACAAGGCCGAAATCAAGGTGTCATCCAGGTGGATTCTTATCTGGACACCCTGGAAAAAATATTTGCTTCCCAGCTCATTCAAGTGATTAGCGGAATTCAGCTCCTTTTTGGGTGTCAGACTAGGTGTCCCTTTCCTACCCGGTCATCAGCCAGAGGATGGGGTGCGGGCACTCTCAGCTCCTAAGGGCTGCCTGGATGTGGTCCCTCCATCTTCAAACAAGCAAGAAAGCATCAAATCTCTCTGACTTTTCTTCCTCCTACCAGCTGGAGAAAACTCTGCTTTTTAAAGGGATCCTACATGATGAGATGAGGTCTACCTTCATAATCTCCCTCTCTCAAGGTCAGTTGTGCCATTCAACATAACACAATCATAGGAATGATCTCTCATTATACTCACAGCTTCAAGGAATTAGAGTGTAAAATCTAGGCGAGAGTTTGCAGAATTCTGCCTACCACACAGGGAATTGGGAAAATTGTGATAGGAGACTGTAAGCAGGCTCCACTTATTAGATTCTACGAACTTAGAAGCCATACCGAAGATCTCGTACTGGGGGAAGGGCATTCAGGGACACAGTGTAATGCTAATCTCGTATTAGTATTAGGATAGGAATGTCAAACCTTAACAATTTTTTGCGAATTTCTATGACCTTGGAATTCTCTTCAAGTATATACAGAAAAGGAGAAGAAGAAAAAAAGACATCAACGAAAAATGAAGTAGAGCACGCTGGTCAATGTCCAGGCAAGTGAATGAGCCTTGTTGCGAAACTCTGGGTGGAGTTGTCAAACATTCAAGCTTGGGGAATTTGGAGTTCAGAATGAAGAAACGCAGTCCTAAAAGTTAGGATAGATTATAGAGGCACTTCCTCATTACCAACGGATAGCTAGGGATCAAGTCAGGGATCCCGTTGCAAAGCAATGAGAGGACAAGGTTGCGGGCTGGTTACTGAAAGACTCAATCAGAAAGGAGCAAGTCACTGGTCCAGGCACCAGGAGCCCAGGTGTCTAAGCTCAGAGCAGAATTAGCAGCAAACCTGACTCAAGACTGAGTCACTAAGTTACTGACCCAAGGCTGGCCATACACCCGCTTCCTGGGGCCTGCATTGCCTTCAGATCCTGGGATGGGGCTGGACATACAAGTAAGTGACCCAACCTTCAGAGCAGGGGGCAGCTGGACCAGATGCCACAGAGCTGTCAAGGTAAAGTCAAAATCTCTCTCTCCTCCTTCATATTACCAAACACCCTGTGCCCAGCTTTAACAGATACTGAAAGAACCTCCCTTTTCTGATTACTAGAGACTGTACTGCATACAGGATAATCATAAAAAGATCAGCAGGTCCATGAGAACTCCAAGGGGGTGCTGGGGATGAGGAACAGAGAGGAGAGCAGAGGAGCATATGGGAGGTCTCTCCATCTTTTTTTATCCCTGCCTTTTCTCTCTGATCTTGTGGAGCACAGAGAGACCCAGGAGGCCTGAGAACTACTGAGAGCTTTTTATCCTGTAGATGAGTCATTATAACACATTTGACAATTATTCTCAAAAATGCCCCTCTTCCAAAATAGCTGTATTATTTTATACTGTAGGATTTGTAAAATATGTGTGTATTAGTATCTAACTGGACACTCTTTTTACTTTAACATGTGTGTGTGTTGGGCAAGGGTGGTGATGAAGTCACACTTTATTTCCTAGAACTTTGTATAACAAGATTATATACCAAATAGCATCACTGCTTCCTGCTACAGGGTGAAAAATGGGAATGAATTCTTTGCTGTGAGCACCTGCACCAGATTTTTGCATTCCTGGTACAGGGGTCCTCTTTGGTTTTTTTAATTTGTTTTGCTCCTGAGCAGATAGACTCAGTCAAGCTTTTCCTGGTTAACCACTGGGTGTTACAACCTGGACACAACGCCCACGGTTGTGTTTATGGAGAAGCAAGATGTGGAGATTCGGTCAGGGCAGGCACGGAGGGTGGGGAGTGCTGAGGGGCTGGTTTTCCCCCACTGACTGCAAGGAAGAGACAGAGGCCTGTGATTTGTTTCTAGTAGTTGGTGGGAAAGAGAGCCCTGTGACTGTCGTGTGCTGAGCCTCCAGTGTTTTAAACTGAGTGTGTGCCGCTTCAGGGTATTTATGTTTAAAAAGCTCAATGGAACTAGAAAAGATAAGGAAGCACACAAAGATTAAGTCTGAAGTTCTTGTTAAAACCAAACACTGTAATCCTGGAAAAGGGGGGGGAGGAACCTCTTCTCCTCATACATTCAGTTGACGTCATCTTCAAAATTACCAGGAGGCTGGCGTACATGTGGTGGAGAGAGAGGATGTGTTTGAAACAATTTCTTCTCCTCTGAGTCAGGTTTCACATCATCTGCTGTGCCCATTTGTCTGTCACATGTCAATCGATCTTTATTTGGAACTGACCACTTAACGATTTTGAGATTAACTTGAAGAATCAGAAGAACCAAATAAGGAGCAAAACGTTACAAAAATGTGGGAGAAAAGAGTATTTATTTCCTAGCATTCATTTTCTTTTTCATGTTATTAGCTGTAAATGCAAAAGGCAAGAAGCAAGAGTGGATCGCAGATATCTTCCTGAAAACATGGTCAAAACCACTTATTAAGGCTTCATGCATATCATTTGGAAATAATGCACATCCATTCCCCATATTTTGTAAATTCATTATATTATTCACTCAACATTCCCTCAACTGGGGAGCAAGTTCTTAGATGGCAGGCAATGTCTATTCTTTATTCACTGTGTTAAACCAAAAGATAAATATTTATTATACATTTCTTGATTAACTGTTCGATGAAGGGAGGAAGGAATGAAAAAAGGAAAGAAGGGAGGAAGAAATGAATGAAGGAAAGAAGGAGGGAAGAAAGGAAGGAAGGAAGGAGGAAAAGAAGGAAGGAGGAAAAGAAGGACTAACTTGGGACACGTTTGGGGATTTGTTATAAGTTACAGAGGAACTTAGGAATGCAAACATTGACTGATCTCTGATTACATGAATACACATTTTATCAAAGAATCTGATCATTTAATGTTTTGCTCCACAACATACCAATCTATGAAGAGCCAACCTCCTACGTAAATGAGTTTTAGAGCTTTGCCTTTTGTTGGCGTCTCAGTCATTAAGTTTTGGGAGCAGATTCTGGAAAGGTTCCTTTGAAGCAACTCTACACAATTATTAGATAGGAAGCCTCTTATGGACTGCTCACAGAGAAGCAGTGAAAGACAAGAGACCCGTTCCTGCCTTCCTGTTTAAACTACAATTAAATATGACCTGAATGAAATTATGCTAAAAAAAAAAATATTTCTTTATGGTAGTTCATGGCCAATGATCCTCCAAAACAGAGACTCTGATAAATGGCCTTGTAACATGTGCATTTGGTGTTTTATTTGGAGATGCCCAAACAGCGCAAAGAGCTGAAAAAGAAGAGAGGTGAGCTAAATTATCTGGGAGCTGCTAAGGAGACATCCAGAATATATTTAGATAAGTTCTAGAAGTAATGAAATGAATTTAGATTCTCTCCAGAACTAAGCAGAGGCTTCGTCCAGGTCCACAGTGGCAAGCTGGTACTATGTGTAATGTTCTTCCTCCTTCTTGCACTCACTGTATACACACTGCTGCTTACCCATAGCACTCTTCCCACTAAGAGAGAAGTAGCTTTAAGGTCTTTTTAAAAAATGCTCCTAGATATTTTTCATTGGGTTGTACCACAAATGACAACCTATTTGCCATCATTTAACGAAACCGTGATTTCAGAATTATTCATTGGTCATCCCTGAGCTGTACATACACACCATGTTAAACACAATCATTTTTGATAGCTGATAATAGTTTGTGTCTTTCAAGCAGTTGTGTCTTTACACATAATTTAGATTTTACCCTATTTTATGCTTCAGCTTCTCTCATTTTGAACCACAATATTCTCTCTAAGTCTTTTTAATGCCTTCATGTTAATTGGGGAGTTTGAGAATAGACTCACCCAGGAATGTGGTGGTTTTCAAGAACGTCAAGTGACTTAAAGTCTGGCTTTGATTACCCACTACAAAAAAAGCAAAAAGCTGTTGATGGTTATTTATGACGTTTCATTCTAAAATGTGGGAGATGGTCTCTGGGATGAAAGTGAGTCATTTAACATCCATGTTTCTCATCAGATATTCACTGAGGGAAAGTATCTACCAACTAATGGAAAGAATCTATCTAGAGATAAGACACATCACAATGAAATCTATGGAACTTCATTCTGACCTCAAACCATGTAAATGAAAGGCTTTCAAACATTGTCCCTGCTGTAGCCAATGTGTGGAGTGTGCAACTCAGTATTTATGCCTTAGAAATGTTTGACTATGAGCCCAAAAATGAACTACCAAGACTTTAAGCTAAATGCCCCTCCAGCTGCAGCCTTCACGCTAAAGAAGGAACAGCCTCCACTAAGGGACTACAGATTCCACATCCTTTAAGGCCCTGCCCTTATTCTTATTCCGCATAGGAAGACTGCATATTTAACTAGACTTATAGAGCTAAATAGATGGAATTTTTAGTCAAAATAAAATCATACCTAACAATGAACAATTTATTTAAAGGTCTTGACCACCAGTGGACATAGTATTGCTACTAGACACACAACCATTGGAAAATTAGAGTGGAAAGCTCATTAGACTTGATGTCTTATGTGCATCCCATATTGAACATCAACTTTCTAGCTGAGAGACCTTTAAGAAGCCACTGAACCTCTCCAAAGCTCAGTTTAAAAAATACTAAAGAATGGGGCCGGCCTGGTGGTATAGTGATTAAGTTCACACGCTCTGCTGTGGCAGCCCAGGGTCAGTGGGATTGGATCCCCTGAGCAGACCTACACACCACTCATCAAGCATGCTGTGGCAGTGTCCCACATACAATTGTGGTGGCATCCCACATACAAAGAAATAGAGCAAGATTGGCACAGATGTTAGCTCAGGACCAATCTTCCTCACCAAAACAAAAAGAAAACATACTAAAGTTTTACTACATTCCATTGACTCTGCTAGACCATGGGATAAAAATATGAATACAAAACTCTCTCTTGCTTTGGATAACACAAAGTCTAAAGAAGAGACAGAGAAATTAAAATTCCTAATGCATGTGGTAGAGATAGGGACCATCTTTCCCATGAATTTGTTTCATGTAAACGTGATTTATAAACTGCTATACAACATATATTTGTATGATCCACTATTTATTGAGTGCTATTGCATGCAGACACTGTCACATCATACAATACTGTCAAATTTTAATGAACTATGATTGCGTATTTAAAGATGAGTAAACTGGACTTGAGTGAAGTTAAATAACTTGTCTGAGATGATAGATTCTAAGAAATTGCAGAAATAGAATTTAAGCCTGAATCTGACAGCAAGCATAGCCTGATCAATTGCCAGTATATGCAATGGTGCCTCTTATGTGCTTCTAGTAATAATAATGTAGTGGTTCTTTAAAGAAATGTGCCATGTGTGCTAGGCCCTTCATTGTGATGGCTAACTCTAGTAGCTAATTCCAAGGGTTTCTGTAGCATCTAATTAAGGGAGGAGAGAGTGTGGTAAGATGATTGAAACTACTCCAGCAAGAGTTGTTCTCTACTCACCCAAATCAGACCTCAGCTTTTGGGCAGTTAAAACAGCCCAGCCTAGAGTCACTAAAGAGAAGCCCACAATCTAGGGATGTACAGTTCAGAAGGCATCCTGACCACACCCCCTTCCCTCCTCGTCTGTGTCAGAGAATATTTGGACTGTCACAGCATTAATGTTTGTGATTTTCTGTCTATACAATATTTCATTCATGATTGTTCAGGACATGGTTTTTAGCTAATCAAGGAAATTTTTTTTTTAATATAGACCACCCAAAGGCAAAATTGACAAGGAATTCAGATAAGAACAAAAAGAAGCAAAACCCAGCTTTAGAGAAAATGTCACTTGACAAAGCTGGGAAGAGCAGAGGTAATGATGGCTTAAGAACAAAGAAACCATATGTAAAATCCAGAATGATCCAGTAAAAGCTCCTTAAACAAAATAAAGCTCTTGCTTCCAACATATAGGAGGAAGAGAACCACTTCAGGGTGGGAAGCGAGGAGAAGCGTGTCTCTGTAATAGAGAAGAGAAATTGTTTTGCTGAAGGATGAATCACTGACCATAGGGAGATAGCTAAAGATACTGGTTAGAATTAATTTTTGTTTGTTTGTTCATGCAACAAACTTTTCCAAGCACCTTCCACGTTCTAGGCTTTTACGAAGTTTAAAGTCCTAATTCAGCGGAGGGAAAAAAGGAAAGCTTTGTGATTGGCATATGATAGAGATTAGCCCAGAGCACCATGAAAACACGTCTGAGCTACAGCTTCTATTGAGACTGGAGGTAGAAAGAAAGGCTTTCCAGAAAAGGTATCAGCTATTCAAAGGCTTGAGGAACACGTGAGAGTTACGCAAGCAAAGAAGGAGAGGCAGGACACGGGGTCAAAGATGTGGAAGGCATTTCAGGAGTTCCACCAGCAGTTCAAGTAAAAACCAAACAAGAGAATTCAGGCCAGTGTTTTCTAGCATGTGACATTTTAGGAGCAGTCTACAGTGTTGTCACATTGAGGCAAAACACATGTGTTGCCCCTACTCAAATTAATTCTCATTTAATAGGAATAAGCCTCTGAAATGATGGATGCTATAAAGGAGCACGACAACCACTGACTTCAGAATCAGACCCAGTTGGATTGAAATCCTTGATCTCCCATCCCTACCTGTGTGATCTTGGGCAAAGTCTTGACTTCCTTGAATCTCAACCAGGTCTTTGGCAGCTTCCTCATGGGTGTATTGTGAGGATCAAATGATGTAATATGTGATGGACTGAATATAGCACCCTATCCAGATTCAGTGCTTAACAAAGACTGATATTATAATTATTATTAATGTGCATGAAAGAACATTAAACTTGGAATCTGGAGATAAATGTGTGACAGTAGGCAAGTTGCTTAACCACTCTGAAACTCAAATCACTCATTTATTTAAAAAAAATTTTTTTTCCAGAGTTGTAAGATTGTTTTAGGAATTAAATGTAGGAACAACTAGGAAGGCACCCAACACAGAACCTAGCACATACAACGATCCTAATAAAGTTTAGTTAAGTGTGAAATATCCACATTGCAGAAACATAAAGTTTTATACAAAAATGTACTTTAATGACTAATGATATCAAATAATAATAATGCTTTTATTATCTTGAGAAGTACAGTTACTCACTCCAGGACAGTTACTCACTCAAAGTCTCACAGAATTTTTTTACTGTCTGAACTTCTTCTTTAAAAACTTCTAAATTTCCAATGGGTCTTTGTCTAACTATGGTAAAAGGATCTAAAGTCTAGCCCTCAAAACAGACAGGAGTGCAGGTATGAAGCCAACTCCCAAGAAGTAACATCATCATCTATCCACCAACCCTGAGGGCCTCTATAAATTACCATGACGGTCCCGCCTTGGAGGAGGCACCGAAATCTCTAACCTCTCAGGACTCACACTGTAGTGCAGAGAGACAAGGCATGTAAACAGATTAGTCTTCTTGATGCACTATGTATTGGACAGACTGATGGTGTAGTTATCAGTGTTAGATGAGTTCCGAGGATACCGAAGCTGCATCTTGCTGGAAGGATGAAAGCAGCTCCCCAGAAGTTAATAGGACCTGAGCAAGAGTTTGAAGACTGGATAGGATCCTGATAGGCAGAGAGACGTGGAAGGTATCTAACCTGAGGAAAACGCATGGACGAAAAATGGAAGAGAGAAAACACAAAGAACATTCTGGGGATGATGAGCAGCAACTTTGACCATAGTGAGGTACTGGGCTGGATAGGTGTTAGGACCACATTTGAGGCAGCCTTGACCATAAGGCTTAATAATAATTATAACTGTAATTACAACAATCATAACAGCTTCCATTTATTAGCACTCATCAAGTGTCAGGAAGATGACCAGCACTTAAATATTTAATGGCCCCAACCACTTTGTGGTGCAGATATTACTACTACTTTTTACAAATGAGGAAATTGAGGTTCATGAAGGGTAAGATACTATCCCAAAGTCACAAACTAATGACAGACAGAGCTGGGACTCAAGTCCAGACCTATCTGATGCTACAGATGTGTTTTAATGCATATGGAGTTATCACCTTTTAGAAGATTCTGGAATTTATCTTGCAAAGAAAAGGAATTAAAGTCTTTTATTTGAACCCCCCACATTTTCTGCAATGTCTCTTCTCCGTCCTCTCCTTCCTTGACCTATCAGCAGCATTTACCATAGTGGATCATTCCTTCCTCCTTGCTATACTTCTTAATTTGCCTTCCAGGACAAAATGCTGTCTTGGTTTTTCATGTACTTCACCTTCTCCACTTTCTTTGGTGAAGAGAAGTCTCTTCTCAGCCTCCTAATGTTAGGGTAAGCCAACATTTCATGTATCTCTTCGTGTCTCCATCACTCACTCCCATTGGAGATCTCGTCCAACCAACTGGCTTTCAATATTTTCTGTATGCGAACAACTCTTAAGTTGATATCCTCAGCTCAGACCTCTCTCTGGAAGTCTAGACTCATCCTGCTGACTTCTTTACTAGTCCACTTGTTGTCTAAAACTGAGCTTCTGATCTTACCTAATCCCAACCTACTCCCCTGCATTCTTCTACAATTTTTTTGATGGCAACGCCATCTTCACCATTGTTTAGGCCCAAACTGTGACATCATCTTTGACTTCCACTTTCTTTCATACTCCATTATCTAGAAGATTGGATATGTTCAAAATATCTAGATTTTGATGACTTCCTACTACCTGCACTGCTCCTGCCCAAGTCTGAGTCACTGGCCCTCCAACGTGGATGCCTTCAAGCCTCCTCCTCCTATGCTGCTTCTGCTCTGCCCCCTTGATGGTCTAGTCTCAGTACAACAGACAGGTGGTTCCTTTCAACCATAAATCAGGTCACTCACTGTGCCTATATAATCGATTTCCTCCCTTACTTCACTCAGCTGCTCCATAATCACACTGGCCTTCTAAATAGTTGCTCCTCCCAATTTGCCCTGGATGTTTGTTCTGACTGGAGGGTCCTTTCCCAAACATCTACTTGGCTACTTTTCTATCGTCTTTGAAGACTTAGCTCACATCCCACCTTTCCAAGGAGATCTATCCTTATCGTGCCATAAGGCCACTGCCCACCAGCACTCCTGATCACCTTTATCCTGATCTAATTTTTCTTTTTTCCCATAGGACTTCTAACCTTCTAACTGTACCGTATAAATTACTTCTTTATTTTATATTATATGTTTGCTGTCTACTTCCCCCAGCAGCACGTAGCCTCCTTGGGGGCATTTTGTATGTTTTGTTTATTCTTCACAGTTCTCAAATGGCTAGAAACTGCCTGGGACATAGAAGGTGTTCGATAAACATTTGTTTACATTCATTTGAATATTGAACAAAAGAAATAAATAAACAGATGCAGTATGCATATTCTCTTCCCTTTGCTTACTTTGTCTCCCTCACTTCATAGACATGTTTTCCAAGGGGGGTTTACCTGGGGGCCGGGCCCTAGACAAGTGTCAATCTGTGAAAGCATGAAGGAGTCTGAGGGTCAATGAATATCCCCCAGGGTGAAGCTATAGGTTCTGAGTTGGGGGGATCTGCCTGAGAACTTGGCACCAAGAGGGGCAGGTGGCGGTGCCCTGGAAGTCAGCTTCTTTAGTGAGGGGCCCCACCCCAGATCACACTAGTCCTTTGTCTGAGCCTGTTTTCTTGCCTTTAACTGGGATCAAAGCCATCTCCACACCATCCATGCTTACAGCAGCCAGAGGGTCTTTTGGGCACACAGATGTCACCCTGTCCGTCCCCCTTTCCAATGGCTCCTCATTAACACTCAGCACTCAGAGGACGCCCTGGTCTATGGGAGTCAGGTTCTGCCCCCCACCCTCCACTCTGCAGCCCCAGGCGAGGTCCCCCTGCCTGCTCAGCTCTGTCTCTGCTGGGGCCACTATGGGATGCTGTGGCTAGAAAACAACCTAGGCCCTTCCCAAAATCTGTGGGGCAGGCATGAGCTTAGAAGGGTACTAGACATACCTTGGCCTCTGCAGATTGGCCCTGGGGCATGACAAGCCCAGCAGTAAGGGATTGGGGCTTCCTGCTTGGGGTGGTACGGGATTGCCTAAAAAATAAGAAAAAAACCTCCCAACCTTTACATGAGAAAGGTTACTTCTTCCTTGATGGAGCCTTCCCTGAAATATTTGTTTTAATACTCCAGCTGTAGGGGTGCTAGCCTACATGCCCTATCTTAACCATGTGTCCTTCTGGCCCCTTTCTGGGCAGGATGACAACCATCTGGTATTGTAACTGTTTCAAAGAGCATCACATTCTGAGGCAACACAAAGCCCTTCCACCTGAGCTACTGTTCCTGGGAATGCTGGTTGTACCAAGGACAGCCCCTCTTGGCAAGCAGGTAGCCTTTGTTCCCCCGCCTATATAAGCCACCTCCTCCCTGTGCACCATAGTGGGTGCAGGTGTACATCATGGTCTAGCCACCCCGGACTTTCCCCATAAGTGAGATCCACTAAACCTTTATGTCTCCCATGCCTTCTCTGGGTGTTTTCTTTGGTCTCTCCACAACCTATGCCACGCTGCTCATGGAACTGAGCGTGTGGCCAGACACCAGGTCAGGTCATTTACATCTAAGAAGTGACTTCATCATGTGTAGACACTTTTTAAAACTTAGGAAGGGGGCACGTAGGCAGACTGCCCTAAAGATATAAGTCTTTTTACACTCAAACTTACACTGAAGGGCTATATCTAGCATATTGCAAGTGATCAATAAATACTTGCTGAGTGAAATTAGTAACCATATTTCAGTCATTACAATAGATTGGGAGAATAGATAGCCTGGTTTGACCTGGAAATATGTACAGGGAAAGGGGTTGAGAATAACTAAGAAAAAGTAGACTGTGAGATCAAAAAATGGCCAATTCCCAAATAAGATTTCATGTGTACATATTCAATGACAAAAGGGCAGGCTCGAGGGGACACTTGTGATAGCCATACTTCCCCTATTTAACTTGAATGTGTGATGAGGAATCTAGACATCTTCTAGAGAAAACACTATGAGGGAGTAATCAGAAATGTCAAAATCAATAAAGTCTAAACTATCTCCAAAAACATAAAACTCATTTTAAATGAGACCACGTGGTGGGACATCACACACTTACACATATGTGTGAAAACTCACACACATACATACAACACATACTCACATACCCTACCGATGCAGTAATAAAAACTAGCCATCCGGTCTTCAATTAAAGAATTAGTACAAGAAATTGAATATGATTAGCCTTCCTTTTGTATATCTGTATTTGTTGTATTTTCACGGGAAAATCGTATAAGAAAATTCAGCACAGATTAAATGCTGAAAAATCTATCTGTACTGAATAAAGTTTGCCCTCTAGTGAAAGGTTTTGGCCCCTGTTTGTAAAAACTCTGTCTTTATAGGTGAACTTCATCACTGTGTTCTAGAATTCTGAATGCAATTAGCCTTGATGTAAATTGAATTTTTATTTCAGTGCACTAAAGTCACTAGTTTATAAGTCCGTAATAATCTTTCCCTAAAGTGGTTGTGTATGTGTGTGTATGTAATTATCAAACTTTCTGTTTAATGAAATAGGTCACCCTGATATCTCATGATACTAGTCTCTTCTCATTCACCCATAGTTCCATTTTCTCTGCCTCCTTCTTAGCAAAGTAAGTATTGAAATAACAAATCATCATCCCCTTTTTGATGTCATTTCAATGGCAGCAGAAAAATACTTTTATTATGTCTTAATATATCATCATTCACAAAAATCTTCTGGGTTGACTATGGCTTCATTTTTATATAAAGCTTAAAAAGGAAAAACATTAAACAATAGTATAACGTATTTGTCATTTTTACAGCCTTACTCTCAAGCCTTAGATGAGAAAGGTTAGTTCCTTGATGGATCCTTCAATGAAATATATTTATTTTTAAACCCCCATGACTTCACAGTAATGTGTGACTTCACAACACTGTGTGTCGATATGGAAGTTTCCATAATATCACATATTTAAATCCTGAGTTTCCTCACAGTGTCGGTGAAGGAGAGACAAAAGACCAACGACAACAAACAGCCCCTTACTTGAAAAGAACCAAGAAATAATTTGAAAAAAATTTTAAATTATAAAAAGTAAATTGGTTTACACTTGAAAAATGACACGTTTTAAGTATTTTGCTTTAAAAACAATGTTTCATCAATTCTTCTTGACATCCGCAATAGTGACAAAATAGCCTCACACATTTTCATATGTATTATTTTCTAAATGGAATAATAAAAGCTGTCAGTTACCCCCTCCGCCTACTACAGAAAAGTGCAATCCTTTGTTCTGTGTGTGGCTGCATTTGCACATTATAGAACTATGAAATATTTACAAAGGGAAGGTTAAATCAATACAGCTCTAAAATTTGTACTTCAGTCTTCAGGGATTTCTATCATCTTGATTTAATGAAGTATGAGGAGTGAGAATGTTGACACACAGGAAAAAATATTTCGGTTTCCCCCTCAGTGTACATACAGAAAGTATTGAAGTAGGATTTGTTGAGACCTAAGCAGTAACTAATTATTACACATTTGATGCCTCGACCATCATTTGAGAAATCTCAGGGTGAAAAACAGACACAAACTATCAAAAAGAGAAAAAATGTGTAGTAAAGAAATATTGTACCTTCATTTAACTTGGCTTGACTGTCAAAAATCTTTTAAAATATTTTGTATTTTAAAAATACTATTTAATTTTTACAGTACAAAGATCAGTCCAGATATATCAAAAATAAACAACATAGCTATTTATAACACATTATGTAGATTACACACTTCAGATATAATATATTTGCTTTTCATATATTATTTATGCTTATGTATCTCATTAGTATATGCTAGACCTATGGACATAAATTCTCCTATAGTTTTCTATGACCATTCTCGATAAGTAGAACAGAAATCTCTCCTCTTATTTGCAGAAATAGACAATCTTACAGTTTGTTCCAATGAGGACATGTAAGGACTGAACTTTGAAAAATGCACTTTTTTAAATAAACAAATGAAACATATTTGGAATAATAATCACTTATAAAACAGCATAGGATGTGTCAAGACAAAAATCTAGGTGAAATACAATTTGCTTCTTTTGTAGAATTGATTAATTTATTTGAAGTTCACTTTGTCACGTATTACAGTAATGCAGCACTTGACGGAGATAAGGTCTGAGAAATGTGTCACTAGGTGATTTCATCATTGGCAAATGTCATAGAGTGTACTCGCACAAACCTAGATGGCATAGCCTATGCACACCTAGGCATATGGTACCAATCTTATGGGACCACCATCATATGTGCCGTCTGTCCTTGCCCTAGCACTGTTAGCAGCACATGACTGTATATATTTTCTATTACATTACATAAACTAAAAAACTTTTTAATAATTAACATCAACTGAAAGATCAAACTGTATTACAGATCTTGCCAATAGACGTGTTCAAAATACTCATTTATAAAACCCAGTGATTGTGAACTCCTAATGTCAAAGAGATCAAGGGGTGAAAAAACAAAATTTTGGTAGAACTGTGACTCTGGTTCTCACAACTATCTCCTCTGTGATGTAAGGTAAATGTCAAAATCTCCCTGACCCCTAATGACAGTCCTATACAAGATAAATAAACCAGCTTCTCTGCTTACCACACATGACTATTTTAAAGATCCAGAGATATATTAAACTTGTTCATAGCGTGTAATGTAATTCTGAGGGGATATAAAAATTAGTTTTACCTCCACATTGTATATTGCTTAAGTTTCTATTAAAAGAACTCAAAAGTCATTAACAACTATTTATTGAGTACAGATTCCCCAGCACACGCCTGGTAAAAGGCTCAAGACCAGAGTCCCCTTGAGCGCACAGGAGTGGAAAGAGGAAGTGGAAAGAGGAAGTGGAAATTAAATTTGAAAAGTGAAGCAAACAAATTTCATTGCAGTAAACTAAACATAATTATTTAATATCCATATTCAATTGGAAATGCTTATCTCATATTTTATTATACTTCACATGGGTCTCTTAATTAAGTAATAATGTTATTATGCGTCTTTGCCAACGTTCCCCAGAAAACAGAAGATTAGACATAGCTTTAAGTGCTAATGTGTGATTAGGGACTGCAGTACCAGGAAGCAGGAGAGAGACACAAAGAGAGTGAAGCAGAGATGGAGGGAAAGCTAATAAGAAAATGTATCAGGTGGCTACAATTGATTTCTTGATTTCCTGAGCCCTTTCCCTGAGAAACTAAATAAGTACACCTCAGGACCATTCTTTGGGTGCACAGAGAAAGGGGAAAGTGAAATAATTTGCTAGTAGCTTCCACCAATCGAAGTTTTTGCTACACAAGGCATAAAATCTTGCTGACTTTCAGAGCCCTGCAGTGTCCCAGGTTTAGCGAACAGGGAAGCCCCGAAGCAGAGGTGAGAGCCATAGGGCATGAAGTGAGACACTTAGACTGCATCTGTGCGAAGGTCATCAGAGCACACAGCAACAGTTGATGCCCAGACAGGTGAATCTGAGAGGATCAGAAATGGGGCCTAAGAGATGGCTTGTACATCTCAGATATAGTAGTTACTACATTCCAGTTTCATTCTCACAAACACCTTGCCAACCCTCTCCTGCTGACATTCTCATCTTGCCAGTATGTCCCCAAATGACTACCAAGCTAAAAAATTTCAAGTCTCCACTTGCCCAGGCCATGTTTTAATCAAATTAAGCACACTTTAGAACCAGGCAGCACTAAAAGAAACAAGCCCGTTTATTGGACATGGAAGATAAAAGGGAAAATACTCTGATAGCCCTTATCATACAATTATTCCACTAATAATTTCCAACTTCTAGTGCCACAGTAGAAAAGTCTTATGATCTTGGTGTTTCCCTCATGTATATGATACTAATTACTTAGCACTCTTAAACTAAGACTTGCACACTGCTGAGTGCCCATTAAGTTGTTTTGTTTGTTATATCAAAGAATTTGAAGAGGGAGGCATCTGAAATCATCATCTGAAGGAGCAAGTTGTATATCTCAGCAGCCCAAGCTTAGACTGTGGTTCAGCTACCTTAGAAGTAAATACTCCTGACTTTGCAAACTCTTGTCTGTTTGGGCAAGAAGAGTTTCCTCTTGGCCTCTCCTCTCTAGTCAGTTTTATCATTTAGTGATGTTGAGGAGAGAAAAAGGCTATCTTCATTAGTCGGCTCACTAACCTCACTTAAGATGACAAGATTTGTCGATAATTAGGAACTCACATATATTTCTGGTCAATTTAGGCTAATTAGTTAAAAGTGATTTCTGATCCACTGTACAATTTAAATCTAAAACAAATCAAAACAAAAATTATTGCATGCACCCTGAATATAAATGATTCATGCTTTAAAAATACGTAATGAATTGTGATTTTAAAATATGTGTATACATTAAAATGTAAAGGCAAGTGCTCAAGTAGAAAGACAGAAATTCTCAACAAAGAAATAGAAAATATAAATAAGAACCAAATAGAAATTTTAGCACTAAAAATGCAATAAACTCAAAAAACCCCAAAAGTTTACTAGATGAATGAAACAGCAAAATGGAGATGATAGAGAAAGAGTCAATAAAGTTGAAAACAAACAATAGAAATTATCCAACCTGAACAACATATGGTAAGTTTTCTATATTCCAAATAAAATGGAAAATACTGATTTTAAGTAGATTGTTAAAGGTTAAAGACGTATGTTTTAATCTCTGAAACAACCAGGAAAAAAAACTATACAGAGGTATATGGAGAAAAACATAATTGATAAATTAAAATGGAAGAATGAAAAATATTTAAATATCACAAGAGAAGGTAGGAAGGGGTAACCAAAGTACAGATAAAGGAAGAACTAAGAGAAAAAGAGTATTTAGATGGTAGACCTAAATCCAAGCAGGTCACTATGTAATTACATTAAATGCAAATGGTGTAAATGTGCCAATTAAACTGATAGCAAGCAAGGGCTCAATTTGCACGCTGCAAGATAAAAGGTCAAGCAGACAGTGGTAAGGAAAGAACTTTAATAAGCAATAAGCTAGCAAATCAGAAGATGGCAGACTATCATCCTAAAAAAACCCACCTTAAAGGAGAACTGGTTTGGAAATTCCTTATATAAGACAAACACGGTTGGGAGGGGGCTCAGAAATGTCAGGTTATGGATGACTGCAGAACATTGGGTGCCTCTCCGTAGTGGATCTGCTGAATACAACATTCCTGAGGAATCTAAGAAATCTTCAGTTACTTCCTTATCTGAGACAGAAGGAAAAGTTTGAGTAGAGGACACAAATTTTCTACCAGTCACATATTAACTTGCCTATGTGCAGTTCTAAGCATTTTTCCAAAAAAGTACATTGTGACACACAGAGATGGGGACAGGGACCACGTGGCCTTGGGGGATGTAGTGTAAAGAGTCCTCTGCACAGGGGCCACTGCTCAATGCTTCTGCGAGACGCTTAGTCAGGCAAAGGGCTGTCAGCAAGCTGCTCTCTTTATCAGTGCTTCTCTCCTGCTGTTCTGCAAGGCACGCTCAGAAGCTTTGTTACTTTGTTTCCCGTGTTAACCTTGTGGGTACAGGCACAGTTTCACCCTAATCCAGGAAAACTGTAACTCCTTCATCATCAGTTTCAAAACAACAGACATCCTCAGAACAGATATAAAACACCAACCAACTATATCCCATTTATAAGAATCTCACTTCAATTAAAGTGATACCGGTAAGTGAAAAGTAAAAGGATAGAAAAAGACATTTAATGCAGGCACTAATCAAAAGAAATCTGACATGACTTTATTACTATCAGACAAGCTAAACTCTAGAGTAAAGAATATTGACAGGGTAATAGAAGTATATTACCTAGTGATGAAAGGGTCACTTCACCAAGAAGTATAACAGTTCTAACTGTAATGCTTATAATAACCCAGACTTAAAAACACAAACCAAAAATTGACTGATCCAAATAGAGAAATAGACAAATACACAATTCTAGTTGCAGACTTCAACCCTTCACTCTCAGTAGTGAGTAGAATAAGCAGACAGAAAATCAGCAAAGAAACAGAACTGAACAACTTCATAACCAACTGTAATCGACATTTATAGAGCATTTCATCTAAAAACAATGGAATATCTATTTTTTTTCAAGTATGTTTAGAATACTAAAGAAGCTAGACCATATCCTGGCTCGTAAAACAAACTTTAACAAATTTCAAATAAAATCATGTGAAGTATGTTCCCTGGCCATAATAGAATTATACTACAAATCAATAACAGAAAAATAGTAGAAAAATCTCCCAAACATTTGGAATTTAAACAACACGATTCTAAATAACATGTGAATCAAATAGGGATTCATAGAGATTCTGAAGGAAATAGAAAATATATTTAAATTGAACAAAAATGAAAATACAACATGTCAAAATTTGTAAGATACTGCTAAAGGTGTGCTTGGAGGGAAATTTATAGCAGTAAATGCTTATATTAGAAAATAAAACAAATTTCAAATCAATAATCTAATCTTAACCCTTAAGAAACTGAGAAATAAATGCAAAATAAACCTGAAGCAAGAAGAAATCAAACAATAAAAGTAAGGAGAGATATCAATGAAGTGGAAACTGGAAGAAAATAGAGGAAAACAAAACCTAGTTTTCTGAAAAGATCAAGAAAATGAATAATCTTCTAACAAGACTGACTGACTACAAAAAGGATTTAAGACAACATTGCCAATATCAGGACTTCAGACATTACAAGAATAATAAAGTTCTACTATGACCAACTTTATGTTTGGTGCCACAAACTACTAAAACTCACCCAAGATGAAATAAGCAATATGAATAATTCTACCACCATTAAAGAAATTGAATTTGTGCTTAAAACTTTCACCTTACAACATCTTCAGGCCCAGGTGATTTCACTGGATGATGCTATGAAACATGTGAAAAAGAAATAATACTATTTCTATTCCATGTCCTGCAGAAAATAGAAGAAGAAGAAACTCTTCTCAACTAACTGCATGAGGCCACCGTTTATCCTGATTCAAAAACGAGACAAAGACAGTACGGAGGGAGAGACAGAGACAGAGACAGAGACAGATAAAACTGCAAACCAATGTCCCTCATGAACATAGATGCAAAGATCTTCAATAAAATAGTAGCAAATCAAATCTAGCAATACACAAAAAGGTGAGCACACCATGACCAAGTGGGGTTTATCTTGGGTATGCAAAATTAGCTTAATATTCAAAAAAACAATCAAAGTCATCTACCATATTAACAGTCTAAAGAAGAATAAAGACAGGACTATATCAATTAATGCAGAGAAATCATTTGACAAAATTAAACATCAATTTATGTTAAAAAACCCTGAGCAAACTAGGAATAGAAAGAATTTGCTCAGACTGGTAAAAAGTATGCCCAAAACCCCTGTAGATAACATGCTACTTAGTAAAAGACTGAATGTTTTTTACCTAAGACTGGACACAGGGCAGGGATGTCTACTCTCATCTCACCTACTTAACATTATAATAGAAGTCTCTGACAGTGAAATAAGGCAAGAAAAATAAGACATATATAGATTGGAAAGAAAAAAATAATACTGTCTCCATTTGCAGATGACATGACTGTTTAAGTAGAATATCCCAACTTCTAGAACTAATAATTGAGCAGTGAGGTCAGCACACATAGATCAACTGCATTTCTACTTACTAGCAATGAACAAATGAAAACTGAACAAAACTATGTACATAAATTCGAATATGTTTATAATGATATATATATATTTTAAATAGCTTTAAAAATTGACACATTTAGGTATAAATCTAACAAAACATGTATAATATCTATGTGTTAAAAACTAAAAACTAGGGGAGAGGATCCAAGATGGCACCGTGAGTAGTCCTCTTTGTCTCTCCCCCTTCGACTCTACAATTATTTGGACACTCATTGCTTAACAAAGGATATCCAGATAGCATCTCAGGATGTCTGAGAGACCCACGGGACTATACATCGGAAGGTGGACGGACTTCCCTCTGGGAGGATGTGGAGATAGGCGAAAACTCTCCGACCCCGACCGAACAACCTAGTACCTGCAAGCAGCTTTCTTCCAACGGATGCCCCCAGAAGATCAACACACACCTAGGGTAGGAGCGAGCACACACCAGAGGAGTGACGGTGGAAACAGGTGACCAGAACCCTACCAAAACCCCCCGCAATTACTCCTAAACGCAGAGGGAAACTCTAGAGTTACACACCTGAGCCCGTGGGGAGAGTCTCACCCCGCCATTGACGGGGAGATCCCGCCTAGTGTTCACAGCACCTGGAGGGTCCCAGAGAGAATCACAGAGGGTACGGTGGCCCCCTGGCTGCCACTGCCTGCACAGTGGGGCTAGGGATTGCCGGAGATATCAGAGAGGACTGGGGCTGGGGGGAGCTCCAGAGGCTGGCTCTGTGGCCCAGAGGGGAAGCTCCAGAGTTCCACCCAGGCAGCAGACAAAACTCTCTGTCTGCTATTAGCGGAGGGGCTACACCCAGCATCCACAACACTGGGAGGGTCCCGGAGAGGAGAATATCAGGCAGGGCAGCAGCTGACCAGCTACCACTGAAATCAGGATCTCTGGCTATCCCCAGACAGGGCAAAGGGCTCCCCGAGTTCCTGGGGAACAGGACTGGGGCTGGGTGGAGTTCCAGCGACCCAACTCCGTAGCCTAGGGGGAAACCCTACAGGCTCACAGCAGCCTCAGGGAAAGCCTCTGCACAGCACTAGTAGAGAGCACCCATCTGGCAGCCACAAGGCTGGAAGACCCCGGGACAAAAGTAGCATAGCTAGGTGAGCTAACCACAGACTGTAGAAGATGCCAATAGCTCTGCTGCAACCCATAGTGGACAAGTGAGATTTTGTGGGTGCTGACAGTGACAGAGTGGCAAATATATGTGATCCTACCCCTGGCCGCTGGAAAAGCCCATAACACCGTTGCAGACCCCAAGGAGGGAGCACGTCTAGGTGGGCTGCAACAGTAGGCACCAGCAGCCTGAAGCCCCCCCGTGACAGCCCCCACAGCAGAAGAGGGAATCCAAAGGACCACTGTGACTATGAGGAGAGGCCCAGGCCCAGTTAGCAACTGCGGATAGGGTTCCTGGTTGGTGCAGTATAAACAGCTGCTCCCCCACCACACCAGCAGAAACAAGTGGAAGGAGCAACTAAACTCTATCTCTACGCGGAGGCACAAATCTACAACATCAAGTAATATGAAAAAATACATTAAATCTCCAGAACAGAAGGAAAATAACAAATACACAGAAAACAATCCCAAAGAAAATGAGATATATAACCTAAATGATGATGACTTCAAAACAGCCATCATTAAAATACTCAATGAGTTAAGAGAGAATTCAGATAGACAACTCAACGAGTTCAGGAGCTATGTCACAAAAGAGTTTGATAC
Organism: Equus caballus; assembly: GCF_041296265.1. Taxonomy (NCBI): domain Eukaryota; kingdom Metazoa; phylum Chordata; class Mammalia; order Perissodactyla; family Equidae; genus Equus; species Equus caballus. Next base: position 24,206,308 of record NC_091706.1, on the reverse strand, counting down.
GATAAAGAAGAACCAAACAGAAATACTGGAAATGAAGAACACAATAGAGGAGATTAAGAAAAATCTAGATGCACTGAACAGTAGGGCCGATAATATGGAGGAAAGAATTAGCAATTTGGAAGATGGGAATATAGAAATGCTGCAGGCAGAGGAGGAGAGAGAAGTAAGACTAAAAAGAAATGAAGAAACTCTCCGAGAATTATCAGACACAATTAGGAGATGCAACGTAAGGATTATAGGTATACCAGAGGGAGAAGAGAAGGAGAAAGGGGCAGAAAGCCTATTCAAAGAAATAATGGCTGACAACTTCCCAAATCTGGTGAGAGAGATGGATCTTCAGGTGACAGAAGCCAATAGATCTCCAAAATTTATCAGTGCAAGAAGACCAACCCCACGGCATATAGTAGTGAAGCTAGCAAAAGTCAACGACAAGGAGAAAATACTAAGGACAGCCAGGCAAAAGAAACTAACCTACAAAGGAACCCCCATCAGGCTATCAGCAGATTTCTCAGCAGAAACTTTACAGGCTAGAAGAGAGTGGAATGATATATTCAAAAATCTGAAGGACAAAAACCTACAGCCGAGAATTCTCTACCCAGAGAAAATATCCTTCAAATACAATGGAGAAATAAAAACTTTCCCAGATAAACAAAAATTAAGGGAGTTCATTGTCACAAAACCTCCTCTTCAGGAAATCCTCAGGAAAATCCTCATTCCTGAAAAATCAAAAAAAAGGAAAGGGGCTACAAAACCAAGAGCAGAGGAGATAAGTAGAAGGACAACAACAGAGAGTAGCAGCTCTTCATCAGAACAGATTAAACCATGGGACGGGAAACAAAGGAAATTGAAGAAAACCGGAAAACAAGACATAAAATGGTAGTGGTAGGCCCCCACATCTCAATAATCACTCTAAATGTAAATGGATTGAACTCCCCAATCAAAAGACACAGAGTGGCAGGATGGATCAAAGAACAAGACCCAACAATATGTTGCCTCCAGGAAACACACCTCAGCCCCAAAGACAAACACAGACTCAGAGTGAAGGGATGGAGAACAATACTCCAAGCTAATAATGAACAAAAGAAAGCAGGTGTCGCTATACTAATATCAGACAAGGTAGATTTCAAAGCAAAACAGATAAAGAAAGACAAAGAGGGACAGTATATAATGATAAAAGGGACTCTCCACCAAGAAGACATAACACTTATAAACATATACGCACCCAACACAGGAGCACCAAAATTTGTAAAGCAACTCTTAATATAACTAAAAGAAGACATCAACAACAATACAGTAATAGTAGGGGACCTCAACACACCATTAACACCAATGGACAGAACATCCAGACAGAATATCAACACGGAAATAATAGAATTAAATGAAAAATTAGACCAGATGGACTTAATAGATATATATAGAACACTTCATCCAAAAACAGCAGGTTACACATTCTTCTCAAGTGCACATGGAACATTCTCAAGGATTGACCATATTTTGGGAAACAAAGCAAACATCAATAAATACAAGAGAGCTGAAATAATATCAAGCATCTTTTCTGATCATAATGCTATGAAACTAGAAATCAACTACAAGAAAAAAGCAGAGAAAGGTGCAAAAATGTGGAGACTAAACAACACACTTCTGAACAAATAATGGATCATTGAAGAAATTAAAGAAGAAATCAAATATTATCTGGAGACAAATGAAAATGAGAACACGACATACCAAATCACTGGGGATGCAGCAAAGGCAGTCCTAAGAGGGAAATTCATCGCAATACAGGCTCACCTCACTAAACAAGAAAAAGCTCACATAAGCAACCTCAAACGACACCTAACAGAACTAGAAAAAGAAGAACAAACAAAGCCCAGAGTCAGTAGAAGGAGGGAAATAATAAAAATAAGAGCAGAAATAAATGATATTGAAACAAAAAAGACAATAGAAAGGATCAATGAAACAAAGAGTTGGTTCTTCGAAAAAATTAACAAAATCGACAAACCTTTAGCCAGACTCACCAAGAAAAGAAGAGAGAAATCGCAAATAAATAAAATTAGGAATGAGAGAGAGAAATCACAGCAGATACCAATGAAATACAAGGGATCATAAGAGAATACTATGAAAAACTATATGCCAACAAATTGAACAACCTGGAAGAAATGGACAAATTCCTAGACTCCTACAATCTCCTCAAACTGAATCAGGAAGAAATGGAGAATCTGAATAGGCCAATCACAAGTAAGGAAATAGAAACGGTAATCAAAAACCTCCCCAAAAATAAGAGTCCAGGACCAGACGGCTTCTCTGGAGAATTCTACCAAACATTCAAAGAAGACTTAATATCTATTCTTCTCAAACTATTCCAGAAAATTGAGGAAGATGGAGTACTCCCTAACACATTCTATGAAGCCAACATCACTCTGATCCCCAAACCTGACAAGGACAACACAAAGAAGGAGAACTACAGGCCGATATCACTGATGAACATAGATGCAAAAATCCTCAACAAAATTCTGGCAAACCGAATACAGCAATACATCAAAAAGATTATACACCATGATCAGGTGGGATTTATACCAGGGACACAGGGATGGTTCAACATCTGCAAGTTAATCAACATGATACACTACATCAACAAAATGAAAAACAAAAACCACATGATCATCTCAATAGATGCAGAGAATGCATTTGACAAGATCCAACACCCATTTATGATAAAAACCCTCAATAAAATGGGTATAGAAGGAAAGCACCTCAACATAATAAAGGCCATATATGACAGACCCACAGCCAACATCATACTCAATGGACAAAAACTGAAAGCCATCCCTCTGAGGACAGGAACAAGACAAGAGTGCCCACTTTCACCACTCCTATTCAACATAGTACTGCAGGTGTTGGCCAGAGCAATTCGGCAGGAAAAAGAAATAAAAGGAATCCAAATAGGTAATGAAGAAGTAAAACTCTCGCTGTTTGCAGACGACATGATCTTATATATAGAAAACCCCAAAGAATCCATAGAAAAACTATTAGAAATCATCAACAACTACAGCAAAGTAGCAGGGTATAAAATCAACATACATAAATCAGTAGCATTTCTATACACTAACAATGAACTAACAGAAAAAGAACTCAAGAACTCAATCCCATTCACAATTGCAACGAAAAGAATAAAATACCTTGGGATAAACTTAACCAAGGAAGTGAAGGATCTATACAATGAAAACCACAAGACTTTCTTGAAAGAAACTGACGACGACATAAAGAGATGGAAAGACATTCCATGCACATGGATTGGAAGAATAAACATAGTTAAAATGTCCATACTACCTAAAGCAATCTACAGATTCAATGCTATCCCAATCAGAATCCCAGGAACATTCTTCACAGAAATTGAACAAAGAATCCTAAAATTCATATGGGGCAACAAAAGACCGTGAATTGCTAAAGCAATGCTGAGCAAAAAAACAAAGCCGGCAGAATCACAATCTCTGATTTCAAAACATACTACAAAGCTACAGTGATCAAAACAGCATGGTACTGGTACAAAAACAGGTCCACAGATCAATGGAACAGAATTGAAAGCCCAGAGATAAACCACACATCTATGGACAGCTAATCTTCGACAAAGGAGCAGAGGGCCTACAACGGAGAAAAGAAAGTCTCTTCAACAAATGGTGCTGGGAAAACTGGACAGCCACATGCAAAAGATTGAAAATTGACCATTCTTTTTCACCACACACCAAAATAAACTCAAAATGGATCAAAGACCTAAAGATTAGGCCTGAAACAATAAGTCTTCTGAAAGAGAATATAGGCAGTACACTCTTTGACATCAGTTTCAAAAGAATCTTTTCGGACACTATAACTCCTCAGTTGAGGGAAACAATGGAAAGAATAAACAAATAGGACTTCATCAGACTAAAGAGCTTCTTTAAGGCAAGGGAAAACAGGATTGAAACAAAAAAATAGCTCACTAATTGGGAAAAAATATTTACAAGCCACTTATCCGACAAAGGGTTAATCTCCATAATATACAAAGAACTCACATGGCTTAACAACAAAAAAACAAACAACCCAATCAAAAAATGGGCAGAGGACATGAACAGACATTTCTCAAAAGAAGATATGAATATGGCCAATAGACACATGAAAAGATGTTCATCATCATTAATCATCAGGGAAATGCAAATCAAAACTACACTAAGATATCACCTTACACCTGTTAGATTGGCAAAAACATCCAAAACCAAGAGTGACAAATGTTGGAGAGGTTGTGGAGAAAAAGGAACCCTCATACACTGTTGGTGGGAATGCAAACTGGTACAGCCACTATGGAAAACAGTATGGAGATTTCTCAAAAAGTTAAAAATAGAAATACCCTATGACCCAGCCATCCCATTACTGGGTATCTATCCTAAGAACCTGAAATCAGAAATCCCAAGAGTCCCTTGCACCCCTATGTTCATCGCAGCATTATTTACAATAGCCAAGACGTGGAACCAACCTACATGCCCAGAAACTGATGATTGGGTAAAGAAGATATGGTATATATACACAATGGAATACTACTCAGCCATAAAAAAAGACAAAATTGGCCCATTCGCAGCAACGTGGATGGACCTCAAGGGTATTATGTTAAGCGAAATAAGCCAGTCAGAGAAAGACGAACTCTATATGACTCCACTCATAGGTAGAAGTTAATATATTGACAAGGAGATCTGATCGGTGGTTACCAGGGAAAAGAGGGGGTGAGGGGAGGGCACAAAGGGGGAAGTGGTGTACCCACAACATGACTAACAAAAATGCACAACTGAAATCTCACAAGGTTGTAATCTATCATAACATTAATAAAAAAAAAAAAAAAAAACCTAAAAACTAGGGATAAAAATCTCAAAGGAGACCAAAATATTTGGAGAGATATTCTGTTTGTGGATTGGAAGATTCAACAGTAAAAATATCAATGTTTCCCAAATTAATATATAGATTTAATACAATTCCAATCAAAATCCCAGCTGGGTTGGGTTTTTTTTAGTTTTAGAGAAGCTTGTTCTAAACTGTATCTGCAATGGTAAAGAAACTAGAATACACAAAACAGTTCTGGAAGAGAAGTGAGCTGGAGGACTCACACTTCTCAATTTTAAGACATTAAAAAGTTTCAGTGACTAAAACATTGTGGGTTAGTGACGGAATAGACACACAAATTAATGGAACAGAATAGAAAGTCCAAAAATAGACCCACAGGAATATGCCAATTAATTTCTGATGGAAATGTAAAAGCAATTCAATGGAGAAATATGTCCTTACAACGAATAGTGTTGAGACACCTATATGCAATAAAATAGCATAACCTTCATGCCTTCCACAAAAATTAACTCAAGATGGATCATAGATTTAAATGTAAAATGTTAAACTATAAAACTTTTAGAAGAAAATCTTTATCTGAAGTTAAGCAATAGTTCTTAGATACAAGACCAAAAGCATGATCCATAAAAGAAAAAATTGATAAATTGACCTTCCTCAAAATTAAAAACCTTTACTCTATGAAAGATACTATTAAGGGAATGTAAAGAGAAGCTACAGTTTGGAAAAAATCACTTACAAATCATTTGGATCCCGAACTTCAAAACTCAACAGTAAGAAAACAAACAACCCAGTTAAAAATTGGGCAAAAGATGAACAGACAGTTCACCAAAGAAGATATACGGATGGCAAATAAACTTAAGTAAAGATGTTCAACATCGTTAGTCATTAGGAAAATGAAAATTAAAACAATGATATGATATTACTACTCCTCTAATAGAAACGCTAAAATAAAAACTCCTACCAAGTGCTGATGAAGAAGCAGACCTACTAAAACTCACATACAAGGCAGTGATGGCAATGCAGAAGGGCAAAGCCTCTCGTATAAACATATACCTACCACGTGACCCAGAAACCCCACTCTTAAGTGTTTACCCTAAAGGAGTGAGAACTTATTGTTCACACAAAAATCTGTACGTGAATGTTTGTGGCATCATTATTCAGAATTGCCAAAGAAACTAGAAACAACCCAAGTGCCTTTCAATGAATGAATGAATAAGCAAACTGTGTTACGTTTATACAATGGAAACTACTCCGTAAGAGAAAGGAACAGACTATCGATACACGCAACAGCTTGGGTAGATCTCAAAGTCATCACAGTGAATGAAAGAAGCCACTCTCAAAAGATCACACGCTGTATGATTCTATTTATAAAACCTTTGCAAAAAGATTAAACTGTAGTGACAGAAAACAGATTAGTAGTTGCCAGTCCTTAGGGATGGGGGGAAGTGTGGCTATCAAGTGGTAGCATAAGGGAAGTTTTCAAGGGGATGGAATTATCTGTATTCTGATTGTGACGGTGGTAATACAATGTATACATTAAAATTCCTAGACTGTCCACCAAAACGTTAATTTTACTCTATAATAAAATATTTTCAAGTACATAGGTAGGAAATTGTAGGAGTAATTAACATCACTCTGCAGAGGAAGATGCCACCAACACAGTCAAATATTAGCTTTATTGTCCTCCTGCAAGCAACTTTAAATAAGCTTTAAAAAGAAGTTTAAGAAATGACTTTACACTATTTCTTCCAAAGTCCCCAAATTCTTCCATTCATAATATTTTCTAGGTAGGTAACCTTTTAGAATGCAAGAATATAATCTATGCATCAGGTTCTTCTGAATTTCAAATTTATTATTTCTTTCTAGTCAAGGTGTTATTAAGCATCAAATAACATTTGAAAGGCATACATAAAAGTAGACTAATCATTGAAAACTAATTACTACCAAAGGTGTCTATTTTCCCCCGTCTCACAAGAAATGTTTGTGAAAGATGATATGGACTCCTATGGAATTTCATCAACCTCATTCAAAACCACACTGCCTCTGTCTAAGGGTGTCTTAAAACATCACCCAGAATAGTAATTCAGGTGGCACCTTTTAAAAAGAAATGACTTCCTGCCTGCTTATAATTGCTACTAATTAATACCCAATGTGATTCCTGGACTAAGTTCATGGTGACGACACATATCAGAGAGTAATGATTTTTAAGTTCAACAAAGGCAGCATTTTTCAAACCTATGACCTGAAAGGGAGAGACTTTAAATTCTACTAATGATTTCTTGAGACAGCAGCATCCCCACTGTGACGTCCAGGGAAAAGTGTGCATCTGCTGTTAATAGATTATCTTCATGTTCCAACCATCTGCCTAAATAAAAACCAGGATCAGGAGGTATTAAAGTAAGTGTCCTTTCAGAGAGGGAGATAAATTAGGATGTAAAAATCCTGAGCTCTTTACCAAAATTCAGTAACTAGCTTAGTAAAATCTTTTCTTCTACTACAGTTATATTTTGGCTTTCTTACTACTGTTTCTTGGTAGAGGCCCAAGTTTCTGAAAGCTACTGGCACAAACAGGAAAACACTGAACCCATGAACTATATTCCTAGATTATGTTTGATGGTATATTGGGTTCAAAAAGCCGCATGGCAACTAGCAGCCTGCTATTGTCCTTGATATGTGACTGGATGTGGGTAAAGAGCTTCACCCAGCAAAATAGCGCGTCTGATAAGACTTGTGCAGCTGTGGACATAAGTCTCACCCCTCTTAGGTAAAAGGAGACCACAGTTTATAAACAATGGCTGAAGCTCCATTTTAGGAGTGCATTTTTGCACTCCCCAAATCCCAGAACAGGTTGGTTTGGTTTGTTTTCAAACCTCTTGGTTGAACATTCTGCTCTTGGAATGCATGTCTCTCCCTTCTGGGCTTGATCATTGGGAAACAGAGTCCTAGCCGTTATCTCCCAACTGTGTTGTTGTCTGCCTGCCTCAGACCCCAGGACGTAATCTTGTATTCCACAGACATGATTCTACGTGCACCCCGCAGGCTTACACATCTAATCACCATCTCTGGCAAACCTTTTAGACCTCTACCATTGTCTTCAGCTTCCAGTTGCATCAGCTGTGTCAAAATGAGATGTGGAAGCAAAAGAGAAAGGACGAGCCAGAAGCCAGCTCCACAGTGGAGCAAAAGAAGAGGTCAAATGCTATGGTTTCCTCAGAGTCAATAGTTTATAATAATATGGGACTAATGGAAGTATCATCAAAAATACTTTCTGACCAGGGATGCTTTCTATGTCCCAATATGACATCCAACTCTGGCCTCACATCAGTCTTTTAGAGACTATTTCATCAATTGTCTTAGTCTAGTTTCTGGTCCTGGCACATCTATGCTTTCTACATCTTATGGTACAAAAGAGGCCAACAAGTTGTAGAGTATAAATTTACACATAGTCTGTATCTGAAATTGTGTCAGAGACGAGGTATACAGAGACAATTAACACCTGGCCCCTGTCCTCTAGGTGCTGATATTCATATGGAGAAGGCATACCAGAAAAACTAAGGTGCAAAATAAAGAGAGGAACATAAACAGATGTTCATAGAGAACGGTGTGAAAACCCAAGAGAAGGGTTTACTCTTACACAAGGCAGTCAAGACAGTGTACCAGGCTATGACACAGGACCCGGAACAAAATCAGATGGAGTAGATAAAGGACATTCCACCACAATTCCTCACCCTATTAAATGTTTACAGTTAGTTGGCTGCAGTTATCTTTTCAATGGGTTCTTTACCTAATAGCATAATCAATATTCTTAAGTCACAAATGGCCTTTTAAAACACATGTGAATAGAAGCATCCTCAGTCAAAAAAGAAAGGAAAAAATCCTCTTCTGCAGAATATTGCCGTGTGGCAGTTCTGGAGTGTTTTCTGAACACTGTTGCCTGTTTTCATACTGGGAATTTATTATACATATATCAATTTAAGTGCCAATGGATATTTAGAGCATGTTCAGTGTCAGGCACAATTCTAAACATTTCATATATACACCGTGTTTCATAATTCGCAGATGCAAATTTTTTTTCACATTTTAACAACTTATATGCCTTATACATGATGGTGTATAATACTTTAATTGGTAGCATTTTCTCTTTATTACTGGTACATAAAATAAGGCTGAGCCTTTAAATCAAGAACATCTTTGTATTGATGAAATATAGGAGTAACTCATTCAACACTTACATCCATGTAGGTATCTATACGATCCCGTGTAAAATCCCCATTTTACAGAGATGTTAGTACTCTCACCCAGATTCACACAGAAAATAAGCATTAGAGCCAATTTTCAAACCCAAAGAGTGTGGATTCCGAGTTCGTGCTCTCAGCCACTATCCATAATAATTCACAAACAATATCGCACAGCACAAACCAGACCTCTCACTCCTCTCACAAGGTCACACTCACTGAAACAAAACATAAAACATCTTGCATGTATTCACGTATAATACAAAGTATGGCCATAGTAGTGTGGTCAATAAACAGCAATAATCACTCACAGAGAAAACAATGTTTTGTTGTGAGATGATTTAAGATGACCTCAGAAGAAATAGAAACCTCCAAGCAGTAATACAAAAACTCCAGGGCTTCCTGCACGTGGAGGGAGATTGTGTATACTTAACGTCTTATATTCCATATTAGAAGACGTGAGGGATCATGCAGAAAGCACCCGCTGGGGACATTGTAGAGAAGATGCCAACACTGAGTATGCGGTAAAGCTAGAAATTAACTAAAGTGGGGCTTCTCCACCTCAGCACTACTGAAATTTTGGGACAGATAATTCTTTCTTGTAGGAAATTGTTCTTTTTATTGTGGGATGATTAACAGCATCCCTACTTTTGTTTTGTTTTGTTTTTATTATTATTTTGTCGAGGTCATAATGGTTTATAATGTGAAATTTCAGGTGTGCATTATTATTTATCAGTTTCTGTATAAACTGCATTGAAGCATCCCTAGTTTTACCCAGTAGATGCCATAAACATTCCCCTGGTTGTGACAAGCAAAAATGTCTCCAGATATTGTCAAATGTCTCCTGGGGGACAAAATTGTCCTCAGCTGAGAACCACAGATTTTAAGTCTGTTCTGTCACCTGATACACTTGTAGTGCATAGAAGACAATTATGAGAGAAATCAAGAATGTATGGATAGGTGAAAGGAAGGAAGAAAAGGCAAGAAGGAGAGAAAGAGGGAGAGAATTGGGAACAAAATGATTCTACGATATTTACTAATATTCATTGGCAGATAATTTCAAGTCTAAACTGAGAGACTAGCTAATATTCAATACTCACTAGAAACCAAACATAAGAAAATTCACTCCTTAATGCAAAACCATATTTAGTAACTATTCAATGTTATTTTAGAAAACACTCAAATAAAATGTCAACCATAGGAGTGAAAAATAACTGTTCCCTTAGGAATGCAATGGTTATAAATTTGGTCTCCTTAAGAATGTTATGGGTTTATTTAAAAGAATTAATAAACAAAGTTATTGACAGACATATGCTCATTTTGTTGAAATAAAATTACAATTGAATTGATAGGTAATGACCCTTTAAATCATAAGAATAAAGCTCAAGTGGATTCTTGCATAAACCTCAAGGCAGAATTTCTCTGCACTAGTCATATTACTATTGATATACTGTCACCCTGATATTAATACTTCTGCATGATGCTCCATCAATAAGGTATTTACAAAGTTTTCATATTTTCTGTTCTTATGAGAAATTGTTAGAAAATATAATAAAAAGGAATACCTCTGTGCAAACAATACAAAATAAATCTATTCCAAATGCATTTGTCCATTCAATAAATATTTATTGAGCACCTATCTAGGAATTCTGATACAATATTAAGCTTTTTCTTGAAATATATCTATAACAATAAAAACTGAAATCTCTAAGTAGTTTCAGCTATGTGTAATTAATATTTTGCATTTGCCTTTATATGTTCCAGATATCTATAGGTCAGGCTTTCAGAGAATGAGTAAAATATATAATTTGATATAAAAAGGGTTAAAATGTGTCTGCCTCAAAATATTTCATCATTAGCTGAAATAAAGATAATGATCAATGGGTCTGTTATTTTAGAATTTTTAAACTACTTTGATCAACAATCTCTCTCCCTCTGTCTTGATGTCACAACCACTCAAGTGAGATTGAGCAGATTTTTTTTATTACTCGCTTTATTATAATTACTGTATCCATTGTGAATATAGGCAAATGGAATTTCAAAGATGTTAAATGACTTAGCTAAGAACACTGCGTATCTAGTTAGTGAGAAAAAAAATCAAGGGTTTTTTATTCCAAGCACTGTTTCCATTAAACTCTAACAACGTCTCATTCATTTCTTTTGTAATAATATCAAATTCTTCTTGCACTCATGTTTAAAGAGACAAATACTGTTAGAGCAGTATTTCTCCAATGGGATTAGGAGTCAAAATCACCTGAGTCAGTTAGTCTTGGTAGTTCACAACCCACTCTTTGAGAAACACTGCCTTTAAGAATAATATATTCATATTTTAATACTTGAAAATGAGTACATGCATGATATTATATTCCCCAGGTTCAGAAAAATTCTTTAGAATGGAGGTAAGCAGGGGAAAAGGTAGTAGACAGGACTGAAATAGGAGGAAAATCTGTAAAAAGTGGAAGCAGGTAGTAAGACAAATTCGACTGACTTTAAATTTGCCTTCAGGCATCGCTGACACTGGGACACAAGTTTAAGACTATATTTATATTCAGCCATCCACTTTGAATTAGAAATCCCATTTCCTCCAATGGCATTTACAGTGATACCAAACACATAACCGAATTTCCAAAGACCAAATTTCTCAGTACTAATCCAGTGTCAGCCTGATCTTAAGTGTATGTTATACTAAATCTTTAAAAATGTAGTGTGTCCTCTCTCCATATCTTAGGGGTTCTTGGTCTAGACTATTTGGCAGTCCTGTACATTTTTTAGTAATTTTATTTAAATGTGAGGATGATACAGTAACAGAAATCTGAAATTTTAAGTCGCTTAACATTTCAGTCAGTGGAAAGGAGGAAAGAAAGGGCAAACGTAGTTAAGAGAACTCATTGTCTAGAAAATAATAGTAAAATTTTACATTTATATGGTACTTTGGAGTGTTCCCAAGGTGTTTTCACATCTATCACCGCATCTGATATAAACCTATAAGCCAGGCAGCAGGAGCCATAGCCTCATCTTGAGAAAATAAGAATTCAGTGACGTTAACTGGTATAGCCAAGGCCACATGCCTAGAAACAGGACAGGAGCCCAGACTATCTGACTCAGAAACTGGAAAGCCTTCTTACATAGATTGAATAAAATACTTAAAGGGTTTTACAGCTCCCATGCTTTTTCCCTGCCTTCTTTGATACTTCCTATTCCTTTCACGGCCACACAAAATCTATATCCCTCCAAGGATTTGCCCCAGGCCCTCTGCTCTCCTACCTCTACATTTTATCTCTGAGTTATCTCATCCAAATATTCTTTTCAAGATTAATTTCCTTATTACCAACACTACCCAAGCTTATTTCTCCAATTCCTCCCCAAAATTCGTATCTCCAATTATCTACTGCATATTTCTTCTTTCTTCTTAGATATCATATAAGTGTGTCTAACTCTAGGGGTGAAACTGAAGTCATCACATATACCAATAAAACTGCGTCTTCATCTGTGTTCTCTCTCTCATAGAGAAGGACATCACCCTGAACTGAGTTACCCAAGGAGAAAGTCTAGAAGTCACCTTAGACACTTCCTATTCATTGCTCACTCCCCCCATCTAAATACGCAAGCCATAATTCTGGTGGATTTAACCTCCATCATACTGTCTATCGCCATCCTTTCTTCTTGATCCCTACTGCCACTGCTTTCCTCATTCCTTTATTTTATCTTTCCTGGATTATGGTAGTATATTTTTTAACTGGTCTCTCATTAGTTTCTCCAATTTCTACTCCTCATAGCTGCCAAAAAATCTTTCTGAAAATAAATCTGGTCATGTTGATCACATGCCTTCTTGAAGAACTTGCCAGTGCTTTCAGGATTAAGATCAACCATTAGTTCAGTTCATATGACCTTTCATGACTCTTGCTTCCACCCACTCACTCTTCGGCCATATGCAACCTTCACTCCAGCCATGCTGAGCTACTAAGAATTCCCCAACCTTATCACATGGTTTCTGTCTTTCAAATTGCCTGGAATGTAGTTTATTCCTTATCTCCATTACCCTTACATAGTTAATTTCTCTTTTCTTTCCAAAATTCAGCTCATGCATCATATTTTCCAGAATACGTTTCTCTGTCCATCTAATCACAGTCCGATTTATATGCCCTCCCACTGTATTTCCATTTGTCAAGAGTCATAAAATGTTCATACTATTTAATCCACTTGTTTAACCTAAAAAGTTCCACAATATGGGAAAGGTGACAAGCATGAAAAGTCATTGGCATATTCTAGGAAAGCACCCAATTTTTTCTACTTTCAACTTCCATAAGACTTCTACACTCATTATATAACAACAACCCAAATCACTTCATTGCTTCAACTTTTTTTACATCTGTACAACAGCTGAAGAATGAACATTTTAAACTATAGTTTCCCTCTTGGAAACATTCAGATTTGGCAGTGTTGTCGTCATTTTTTCTCTTCAGCAATGTTTGTGCAATTATTTTGATATATTATTGAATGTTCTATTTATCTTATAAATAATGTAAAAATTTGTAGAAAATATAAAAATTAAATTGCCGATACAAGTGAAAAACAGTGGTTCCACAAATGTAATAAAATTGCAAAAAAGGAAGAAATCAGGAAATGTTTAGCCTCAGTCAGTCACTTGCTAGAATTAAGCTATTCAACAGTATTGTTCTGTGAATAAAAGAACGAAAGCTTTCTGTGAATAACTGTTGGAAACATTGTCTCAAAAGAAGCATATTCATGGATTTCATAAATTTTTTTAGCTTTTGGGAATGAAATTTTTCTTATAATTTGTAAGTATATTGTACAAATTTCATGTATTTCACTTTCATAGGCCTGTAAGAGAATGCATCATATTTGACTACATAGGACTATTTGTATCTGTGAAAAATTGTAAGCAATCTAAATAAGCATCAGCAGAACGAGAGCAAATTAATTGATGCCATAATCAATAAGTAGAATATTATGCAGCCATTATATGAAGGCTATGTTACAACCTAAAAACATAGTGATAATTTAATAACAAACTGAATGGTAAATTAAAACTGCATGCCTATTATTAATTCATGATATATAATAATATATCACACTGAGAAATTTTTGGAAAGGAGTATACCAAATTTACAAAGCTGTGCAGTTTTAATAGTGGGATTAGGAACAATTTCCCTCTATATTCCAAGCTCTTCATAACTGTTGTTATTTTTAGAAGGAAAGTTTAGGAGGAGGCAATTTTTGTAAGCTCAGCCTTGGAGATGGAATAAACATCAATCATAAATAAAATAAATGTAGAGGGGCTTTGTAAGTCCTCAATTAGGGAGAAAGTTAGCCCATTTTCAGTTGTAAAGAAGACAGATGCATATGAGAGGCATGATTTTACTGTCTATATTTGAAACTTAAATATGATCAAAGAACTGTGGCTAGATACAGGTTGACAAGGAATGAAATGTGCTAGGTTATTCTTTTTGTCAATTTGTTTATACTGGGAGCAACATTTCCCAGATCCCCTACTCTGTATGGTTTCAGCTGAGAGGCAGCTAAAAGGGAAGATGCATGAGATTTGAGAGGTGAAGTGAAACAACAGCTGTTCTACTCTGGATATCGACACTGGTTAGAGGCAAGGAGAGGGAGACAACAAGGTCCTGTGGGTTCGGCTAGTCTTTCTTTCCTGCGCAGCAATCAGCTTTCCTTCCTGACTGTTGGCCATAAAAACCAATAGTGACCCCAAGCCTATCTGCCACTGCCACTTGGATGTGAACTCAGAAAGGCAGTAGCCACAAAGAGTAAATGACTTTCCATAGATTTCTACACATGGAGAAGCATGTGTAGGTGATCTGATGAACAGTCCAGATGAGGTCCACCTGACCCCAGTATCAACTGCCTGCCATGTAATTGGCCATTTTGGACATTCAGATTACTGCAGCCTCGCGAGAGAATATGAGCAAGAACCATCCCAGTCAACCCACAGAGAGAGATAGTAATAATAAATATGTTTTAAACCAATACATTTTGGGGTGATTTGTTACACAGCAACAGATAACTTGAATAATGACAAAGAGAAAGGAAATGCCTTAAATAGTGCAACCTGGAAGTGGCAATCAATGGGTCATTCTTTCTTCTCAGAAGAAACACTATAGATAAATTATTATTGACCCAGAGGCCAAAGATTTAGAATTAAGTTATTCTTAATTTTATTTTTAACTTGGCTTCTTGAAAGTGAGAATTAAAATTCAAATCTGAACATTATTCAAAGCACTTTTTTATTAGACTATGATTTTCTCTGCCATCAGACGTATAATCTTTAAGACACTACTCACAGAGAAGCGTCCAGTGAAAACTGAATACAACTGAAATCTGTATAGGTCAAGGGACTTTGTTGTAATAATCCTCACGGATTCTGCTACCATTTAATCAACTTATTTTATAAAATACTAAAAGCCAGCATATAACCTTGGGTAATGATTAACATATATTTCTTAAATATAGTTAAAAGAAAAAAGTAAAGTATTTTAATTTATAGATTGGGAATTATAAATTCTGAAAAAAAATGGGCATTTTGTCTCTCTTAAGGTTTTCTCTTTTTTTTCCTAGCTTTATTGAGGTATAAGTGGTATACAAAATACTGGACTCCATTAGTATATACCATTTGGTGAGTTTAGTTTCTTACATTTTTCTATGATGTAGCATACTCATCTATGCTACATTTTTCAGAGAAAAAGTAAAGGCAAGAGAATGGTTGTCAAGCCACTGCTATTCCAGGTACAATTACACCAAAAAGATCTCTTTTTCAACTGTGATACAGAAATAGTTAAAGATAGACATAGAGATATAAGAGGGAGAGAGAGATAGGTAAATACAGCCTGAGAGATATTCTAAATGTAAAAAAAGGCTACTCTTTGCATTTACGTGATTTGGTCAATGTGGTTAAGTGGAAAAATCATAATCCTCACAACTGGGGTTGTGTGGTTTCAGTTTCAAAGACTCAATTCCAGGAGAAAATAGCAGTGGTTATCAGCACTGGCACTCCCATCTGGAGAAGAACAGAACCAATAAAGCTTTCTCAAACCTAAAAAGCACACTTAAAAGAAAAACAAAATGAAATTTTAAAGCTCAGACTCTCTTGTAGTTTTCTTGGTCCTTACAAATTAGTTATACCATACAGATTAAAATCTTAAAACAGGTACCATTAAATTCCACAGCCCCTTACAGTCAAGCTAAATCCTTTTCTAGCACTAATATGAGCAAAGGGAATTATGCACTCCTTCAGGCATTAACCTCAAAATTGTACTCAACTTGGGAGAGAATTACACCAGGACCTTCTCAAAATCTAAGTCAAAAGAAGGATTAAGAGAGCCTATGCTATTTCTTTCTTAATATTTGGGGAATTTTTTCATTTATCCATAAGAAATTGGGTTGTAGCTTTGCCATTGTATGTCCATATAAAGAAATCAGACAGAAGAAAAAAAATGGCTGCTTCCCCCTCACCATCATGTTAATTGCACATAGTTAATCGTATAATGAGTCAGGATGAGCTGACACAGTGCGTTCTTCCCTTTTGTTTGTTAGCTTGACATTCCAAATTCCGAAAAACACTACGAATCATAGATATTCGTGCACTGACATTCTAAAGAAAACAATTCTAAGTTCTAAAGTTGTATGACAGGTACAATTAGTAAAAAATGGGTTTCTGTTCTATTATTTCCTGTGGAAAAAAAGAGCAAATTTTCCTCAATCTTCATGTTATTTCAAAACATTGGGGACTGAAAGGAACCCTGCCATGTAAGAAAAATGAAGTACAATAATACACCAAAAAAAGGTTTTTCAAACAAAATAGCCTAACACATTGAAAGTAATTTGATGCTTTACAGCTAGTCCCAGTGAATCCCCGAATCGTTGTTTCTTAGTCCTTATGTACCAGGATGCTGTTTGTACTACCACATTCCAAAGAAGCTTCAACAAAAGACCTTTACACATTGAACCTGGCAACGGCACATCTCCTCCCGCTCCCTCACTCCCAATCTTATAGGGTAACAGTGTAATGCTAGGGTTTTAAAATAAAGTTAAAAAAAAAAAATATTTCCCAAAGGTCATTTGCCCATTTGTCATTAGAGTTACACCAAGAAATGTATGACAGAAAAATGGGAGAGTCCTCTAGTAGGTTTGAACTGATTAACCAATGGACATTTGGCCATGAGGCACTAGGACATTATCAAGGACCTCTAAAACTCTAAATGCCCCTGAGAACAATTTCCATCAAAAACCCACCTCTAGACTGACAAAGGTTAGCTCTCTTTTGGATTAAGGACTAATGGAGTATTTAAAACCACACAGATAAACCAACTTAATTGGGATTGGAGGTTTAGGAGGCTGACAAAGGCGTTTGTGCAATTGAACTGGGTAGACCACGTCTTTCTCTCTACCATATGATGTGCTGTATTCTACCATATGATAGTGTATTCTATGTCTCTCTCTCTCTCTGTCTATCTACCGCTTATCTATCTGTCTATCTTCTAATGCATCCAAATAAGGTAAAAAAAGGCCAGGAAAACCCTCCATCATGCGAGGAGACAACTTAACCTATAGAAGGCCAGTGGCCAGCAAGTTGGGGCCCAAAGAAAAAGAGGCAAGAACTAGGTCCATTACACCTCTAAGCCTTGTACTAAACACACCGGAAGAGTCTTCTAAGTTCATTTGAGTCAGAGAGCCTGTAAATATTTGGGGCAAAATAAATAACATGAAGGGTGGTTTTCCTAAAATGTGCTTGTACATTTGCAGCACCTAGCGTAGCAGTGAGTGACCGGTCAGTATTCAAGAATTTCAAGACACTTATCTTGACCACATAGTAACACAGCTAACAACAGATACTTTAGGCATTTTTTTTTTCAAATAGCCTAGACAACCAAACACAGCAATGGTCTCATGTCCCAAATAAATTACACCCTCAAATGTCTTCAGTCTGAGAGAAGTTTGGGTTCTTTCAGTACGCCAGTGCAAAGCTTGATTGATATAAAAAAACAAAATTTTGTCTGCCTGATTTGAGAGGAATCAAGAATGGAAGTAAAAATCAGAAATGAAAACATTTAAAAACCTGAAATGCAGCTCATTATAACTGCCTGTGCTGGAAGACACAAGGCTTGTCATGCATGTAGTACTCTAAATATTTTCAGGTCAAGTGCCTTTGGCTCCCTGCTTGGCCATCTACAACTTTGCCTCATTTTCACCCGTTCTTTCTTTTTCTTTTTTCTGTCTTAGGAAGGGATTTCAGAATCACTGCAATGCTTCTCACCAAGCATCACCAGGGCCCTCCAGCATGTGGGCTGATCCCCATGTTAATGCCACAGCCCACTTCTTTCCAGGTCCAGATCCCTCAACCTGGTAATTGCAGAGTTAAAGGTTTTCTTCTCCCGCTTAAGGCAACTTGAAAGCAAGGACCACATTTCCTTCAACTTTCATTCCTAGTCAGGACTACAGTAAGTGTTAACCAGAAGTTTATTGGCTTTTTAAATGAAACTCAGAAAAAAAAATCCTCCTGAGAATGAATAAATCTTTCAAGCTCGATTTATACAATGAAATCAAACTTCTCAATTTGTTTTATGATTTAGGTTGTGAATTGGAATAAACATCTAAAATGCCTGCTGATTCCATAATAAGGATATGTAATATGTGAGCATGGGGTTTTTTCCTTCAAAATCAATTCAGGGTAGCCTTTTAATGCTTTAAAGTGTGAAAAGACTGAATGCCAATGGGATTGTTTATCAGGTAGATTATAACCTCTTTTAATTAGGAGTCACTTCAGAAAAAAATACTATATACTGGTTTACGTGTGTGTGCTTCCGCATAAGTAAAAGTTCCGCATCTTAGCCACCTTCACTAAAGAACTACAAAACACATCAGTATCAATTCCAGTCATCTTTAACAACCACTTTAGAAAGTGTGGTGATTTTAAAACAATATTTTATGATCTGAGATGGCATCTAGCCCTTCACTATTTATGAGAATCTTGCCCTTGAATGCTGAAGAGTTAATATCAGCTAAGTATATTTTCCTGAACGGTTGACGACTTGGGCAAACCATCTATTTTATCTTTAGGATTTCTCATTACTTTGGATCATTTATGTAGTCTTGTTCCAGAATTACCCATCTCCATCTAAACCATAAAGCCCACACGCACATCACACAGAAATAGGAGCTATTCTAAAATAAGATAGCTGAGATTCTTTCAAAATGCACATGAATTATTTGGCTTTAGTGCCATCCCACATCCTTAAAACCATGTAACTCACCTCAATAAACCAAAAAAAGGTGAAAGTTATGATTTCCTCTCCCATAAAGCATGAACTGCGTGTAGCTCTTAATTTACAACTATGTTCATTGTGAGCAACTTTCCCCAGTTAGAGCCTACAGAAATAGGACAAAGAACACTCAGCTCTCACCACTGGCCACGACTCCTGGGTCCAACAAGCCACCTACTTAGCAGCAGAGTGTACTTTTTGCGGAATTTCTACCAAGTCCACTTCATCACTTCCAGAACTGATTCAAGTAAGTAAAGGGCAGCCAGACCTTTAAACAAACAGTTCAGCCTAGAAAGGGGTAGTTTTCTAAAGCCTTGGATTTTCAGTTTTCTTTTTAAGGAAGACTTTGAAGGCCTCATTGGAAGTCTTCATCATCAAATAAATAATGGCAGTTTCTCTTGATTATGCAATTTTAGGCTTATAGAGGGCTTTGTAGATACAGTTTTTCCCCTTATCTGATTTGCCGTGGAGGGATATACCCCGGCCCAGCAGGTATTTCATTTCTTCATCTACAAGGAGACATCTGAACCTCAAATATTTCAGTTGATTTGTCAAAAGCCCCTAGAGAGTCAGTGTTCAATCAGTACTGGAACCTGAATGTCTGTCTCCAACCCAGGGCTTGGCAGAGCCCACGCCTTCCATATAAATAAGTACGTATAAGTTTGCTTGCTTCGACTATTAAAGGATATTAGAAATAAGACCCTCCCAGGGATAACTGTATCTTCAGTGCCAACAGTTATTCATATTCTTCCCTATGCACCTAATTTACTTCAGAGAGTGGCTTGGGCCCAAGGGAGAGTCTGGGTCACTGATGTTTAGGGCACTGTGCACTCCCCAGCCATTGGGTTTAATGTTTCCTCTGTTATGACTCCAGGCCTAGTCCCACCTCTCTGCTGGATTGCATTGTCCTGAAAAATGTTTATATGTACCCAGGGACTCCAGTAATGGGCCCATAAAAAATTCAATAAAGAAATGTTTTAATCAAAATACGCTGTCTGACATCACAGAGTCCGCAGAATTCTCATTTAAAACTGGAGCGCATCGTTGAAAAACGTTGATTGCTGTAACCTCACTGGTTTCTAAATGCATTCTGTTCATGCTCTGCTGTTGATGGAACTGGCTACTGATGTGTATCCTTAGAAGAACCTTTTTGTAAATGAATAAAAAAATCTCGAAATATATAAAAAGGGTCCACCATCTCTCCCAGCAATGGCGCCAGAGAAATAGAGAAAGGGTAGCTGACCCACTTTCTTTTGTTGGGTGTAATGATCATGTGGACACCATAAAGAATCATATGTCTTTAAGAGGAGAGAAATGTCCCTTTAGTCCCCCTGAGAAACCACACGTGCAAGTTTCTTAAAGCATCCTTTCCGTGCAAGCTGTAGGTCCTTTTTCAAGGTGAATAAAATCCCCGCAAAATGCCTGCAAGGAGAGATGTTCCTGATACTTCTCTTGGGCATTTGCTGAGCTAGCCAAAGTATTCACCCATGCTATAGATCACTTTGGCACCATTAAAGAATTACAGGGCATCACATGGTCTTGTAGGAATTAATCACTGCTTAACAGTATGTGCTCCTGTGTTTATGAAGTCATTTGGAATATCTGCATGTAACTAGTGGCTCGCTGAATGGAGTATCTGCAGGTAATGAACCGTGGCATTGTGTTATGGTCGAGCTAGAGAATGTTCCAATTGGCAATTAACACGCTAGCAGTGAAACGTATTTATTTTAGGGAAAGTCGGAATCATAATTTGAAACTTTTTAATAAACCACAGAGAGATGCTATTTATATCATATTTTGCCAAGAGATCTTCACAATGGATTTCAAGGTGGGACAGGATAGCATCAAAGATAAATGCCCCTTAGCATTTTATAGTGAGTGACTCTTTAAAGGCAGTTCATATAGCCTTATGGCTGTATTTTCCTTCAGGGACCCCTCAAAAATATTAACTAAAGAATATATATTAAATTTCAGTTTCAAGTATTTGCCATCAATAAAATAGAGCTGCAGGTTATGGTCTGCTAAGGATTTAACTGCCCTAAAGAAACTTTGGCAAAAAAAGGAAAAGAAATAAAATGAAATGAAGTGAAAGGAAAAGCAAAGAGGAGAAGTAGAGATAAATAACCTTATACTTTATATATGTAGATAGTAGCTGTTTTGTGGTTAATGAATAGAGTGAGTATTAAGACCAAGTAAGAGAGTCTCTTTCTAGCTTTCTCAGATATTACACAATTTTTCGCTTATAAATATTTATCTTGCTTGTATGATTCAGATGATATACTCAAGCATCAATTAGCCTCCCAATAAAAGACAAGATGTAGAAATGTGAGGATTTATGTAAGGCTGTCGAGCTGTGTGCTGCTAATTCATTTCTAGTTCAAGTTGTTTATCATTATGGTACCTCATTTTTAAAGTGTTGAAGGAGGTTTTAAATAGATGCTTTTGGAATTTACATCTAACAAGCACTGTAGAATGAGTGTACTCCACTTATACTAGAATTTGGTATAAGCACTAATCAAATTCTTGAGAAATTTATATAGCTGAGGCAATGCGTAATCCTCCCATTTCTAGTTTTAAATTTGTACCAAAAAAGGTGGGATATAGATGAGAAATAATTCATTTTCCTTTCTCCACTCTTCAACCTCCATGAGTTATCACATTTCCAAACAATGAGGATACAATCTCACGTGTCCTATTTGATTAGCAGTTGAAATCATCATCTTCAGATTATGCAGATTCTTTTTTTTTCCTTTTCAGCCTAAATTTGATCATGCTAGATTAAAGAAATAAATTCAAAATCACCATAAAGATATGTTCCAAGTGGCTATCAAATTTTCCTAATTCAGGATTTTAGTTTTCTGTTGGTAAACCTCCCAGGCATGTATCCCAGTTCCAAAATAATAGAATCCAAAAGTATCCATTCGGACACTTTCATTCGTTGACTGTTCTACCATCATCTTAGTAGGTGCTGGTTATATCATAATAAAAATTTCTGAGGTTAATATGGGAAAGGGCAAATAAGAAACGTTTCTGCTGGAAAATAAATATCTGGTTGGAGTCAGAATTGTGTCCCTCCTTAACCGAATAGAGAGAAAAAAAGAGAGAGGGGAGCCCTTTTAGGGAGTGAGATCTAAGAATGTCCAGATCCATGTGAAGTTTGGGAGAAAGGTATGAGTTACCTCACCCAGGCCTTCTCGTGACCTTTGTATCCCCAAGATGTAGGATGCTTTAAAAATGAGTATATATCCATTAAATCAAAGATAAGAATATCTTAGGCTCTATCACTCTCCTTGAGCCGCATTTTGCCACTCATTCTGTTTCTATCTCCCAATGCTGTCTTTGCTATCCAAAGGCAGGCAGTCAACCCTGAAACTCTTTTTTTTTTTGGAAGCAAATTCAGGTGGAAATGATTTCCTCATGCTATTGAGACCTACCTCTTGCCAAGAACTTTTGCTCAGATCAAGGAAGCAACTTTCCGTGTGATCATTTCATGCTTCAGTTCTACCGAATTTTCTGTGCTCTTTGAACCCTAATTTGGAATTGAAATTCTACTTTCTTGTGTGAGGAGTGGTGGGGGAGAATGTCTGGAAATGCATTCGTGTTTAAATGGGAGCCCTCCAAGTTGCTCAACGCTTTGGTCGTGGGCTTATGAAGAAAATGAAAATCAACTTGAATGGCCTCGCTGCCCCAGCACACGTCAGAGTCCCTTTCATTCCTTGCCTTCCAGCCTTGACTTGCTCTAATGTAATCTTGTCTGCTGAAGCAAGAGGTGTGACCACTGTGTTTTTATCTGCATTTCAGCTCTAAACTCCTCTGGCCTAACAGCACAGAGGCTTTCCTTCTCCAGCGTACCTCTCAATCTGATTATGCCACGCTATGAAAGCGAGCTCTGGGCTCTCTACCTGCCCCTTCTGTCTCTTTGGCCTATGTCCTGAATGTTCTAGCAAACTCTACTAATGCTACTGTTATGCCACATTTTTCTGCAATGCAAGGGTAAATAAAAGTTACATGCCTATCAGAAAATCAAGAGTTTCAAAGTAAATATAAGTTCTCTCATCATCTCTAATTGTCACTTGCTGTGGATGTCAAACTGACAGGGTAGCAGAATCTAATTTCCTTGTTTGATTCACCATGAAATTAAACTGAACTGACAATTTTTATTTTCACCTGGCAAATTCGTCCAACACTATTTAAATCTAGCTAATCAAGTACAGTTATCTGCTGCGCACACTCATCTCCCCTACCACACCTCTGATTTGCAGTGTCCCACTTCCCGACTCCCTCCGACAGCCATGTGTTGGATTACATTTACAGTTTTAGAAGGTGTAAAGGAATGCATGAACATAGTTAGCCAAGGTGCCAGCAAATGTTTCATGTCACAAAATTACTACTGAAAGATGAAAAAAAGGGAAATGAGTGAAAAACAAAACTCCTAGACTGCAACACTGTTCAAAAACGTAAGCAGTCAGGTGGTTTAGTAAAGCCTGTGCTCAATAGAGTAGAAAATATAATTCTGAAGTTAACTGACTTTTAGGGAAAAAAAAGTGTTTAACTACTGCAAGAAAGAAACATCACCATTCAGAAACAGTCAGTATGATAGTAGAAAGTGCCAGATATGTATTTTTCTGATGAAATGAGGCCACCTGGCAATGTGGAAGTGGCCACTGATAGATAAACTATAATTTGAGCTGTCAAAGATAAGGAAGGTCCCACATCCTGGAGTCATGATGCAATGTCCCAAAGCAAGAATTTATCATATGAGAAGGCACCAAGAAACTTATAGTCTCGCCATGTAACCATTGGCAATTACCAGCACCTCTCAAGGGGCAACTTCAAGGATCACCAATGAAGGAAACAACCTGAACTTATTAGTCCACAGAACAATTTAATGGGTTTCTTGATGCACAAGGAGGGGCATATTAGCTGGACCCAAGGCTAGCAGATGTATCACGTCTTCACACCTAAACATCTCTTCAGTTCCAGGCCAGTTTCTGGATTTCAACAATGGTTTAACCCAACATGTACCTGACCCTTCTTTACTCTGAACCTGAAATGAAGTTCTGTGGCTTTAAGATCAGTCCCAAGCCACCTCCAAAGATGAACAGAGACTCTGAGTTTATTCCACATTTAAGACAGAAGCTAAAATATCTCTATATATTTAATGATTATGAACCATGTAAAACTCTGAGGAAATATGTGTTTCCATCCTTCGAAAAAAGCATATGATGTATAAAAATCAGCATGCAATTTCAGAGGGGATTCATGGCCTCCTTGAAGCCTTTACATTAACTACTCATAATCATAGTTATAATTTTTTGAGCATTTTCTATATGTTGGACACTGTGTTAACACCTTAAAGTTATCGTATCATCTGGCCTAGTATCTTCAGCCCTATTGGGAAGAATCATTAACTTAAAAACTCTAGGCCACTCACTCTTGAGGAAGTCACATGATATTGTTCTTGTGACAAGCTACTCAAGTACAAATAAGTACCTGCACAGTAGGAGTGGCTGCCATTGTATCTTTAATTTAGGGCTTCTATTTTAAATTACTGTTTTATTTTCATTGCTCCCTGCATCTTAATATATATAACATATTTCTCTTTATAGGGAGTCAAATAGGCCTGTTCACTGAATCTCAGGAACAGCTGCTCTGGAGAAAGGCTGGCTAAGTCTGTATTTCCCCCAAGCTTTCCCAAAATGATTTTTGCATCTACCCTATAACCTAGGTTTCTTTGGAACCACACCAAATGTATTCTCAAGCCATCCTTTTTTCCCACAGGAAGTGCAGAAACTGAAGTTTATTTGTAGAGTTTGGATCCTTAGAACCCTGAAATAAGACCTTATTATCCACATTTGCTATAATGAGAAGCAGAGGCCCAGAGAGGCTAAATGATTTGCCCTTGTCCACACAGCTCACGAGTAGTAAAGCAAGATTTAGGATGCAATTCAGTCTGACTTTAAAGCCTAAGTCCTGAGTTCCTGTGCTCAATTGACCTCAACTGCAGGGTAAGAACTTCCGCCTTAACAACATTGATGAATGGTAAAATAGATGAGCCAGCATCCAACATTAACTAGAATAAAATAAGCAATAAGAAGTTGACTATAAGCTTATCATAAAGCATCCAGGTTATTTCAGACCGAGAGATAAGTTTAGACATTTCATTGCACAAATCTCACCCTACCCACTGCCAAGAGTACCCTTCCACAGATGTCCACCCAGTCAGCCAGTTCCATTTATTAGAAGACTTTGTGATTATCTATGGCCAAACCCAAAAGAAAGGACAGACCCAAGGAGAATCCAAAATGTGGAGTCTTAAGTCTATATTTTTGCCCAGCATCTGTGCTGCCTTTTAAGATAAATATGAACTATGAAAATACTTCCCCCTAGCAAACGGGACATAATGGGCTGCACAGAAACCTAGTGATCCAATCTCAAGTAGCATGTTTAGGATAAAATCAAGAATTTACACGGAAGAACAATGGGTGAGTGCAGATAATGGGAGCAAGTGCTAAAAAGCAGAAGAGAAGCATTGGAACAAACACCACTGAGTGGTGGCACGTGGTGGAGAACCTGGAGAAAGTTGAGACTGAAGGAGCAGCAGACGAGAGATTGTCAGAAGGAATCTGAGGAACTGAAGCAAAATAAAGAGATTTGCCAATGAATAAAGGAAAAGAGGACGAGGAAGGAGAGAAAAAGGGCAGGGCCTCTTGATGCTCTGTTCTCACTGCACTATAGGTGAGTGGGGGAAAGAAGCAAGAGCAGAGCTTCGACAGAACTCCCCTGCGAAGATCACTCCCAGGGAGAAACAAGTATCCCCTTGTGTATAGATGGAGGTGCAGGTAGATATTGAGCCCAAAGATGCTCTTTCTCAAAATACCTGAGTGCTAAGTCATCAATATTACCTTCTAATCCATGTATGTATGTTGGTTATGGAATTCTAGAAAGAACTCTGTAAGGATTCAGAAAAAAACAGAAATAACTGTTTTTCCATTGGAGATTCTGATACCCAAGCACTCT
Organism: Equus caballus; assembly: GCF_041296265.1. Classification (NCBI taxonomy): domain Eukaryota; kingdom Metazoa; phylum Chordata; class Mammalia; order Perissodactyla; family Equidae; genus Equus; species Equus caballus. The sequence continues at coordinate 24,179,895 of NC_091706.1, read as the reverse complement.
TTCCATTTTACTTCTTTTTTTACAAATTAAAACATTATGAAAAGGCATATTGTAGCATAGTGCAATGTGCTTACCATTTTAGTGACAGTAGTGAACAAATTCAGGCAAAGCCCAGGGAGTAAAATGTTAAATTGAAGTACTGAGGAGGAGAGGAATTTGATAATCTATCACACATTTTAAGAGCAATAAGAGCTACATCTGGCATAGGGCTCAACACTACATTTCTTCTGGTATAAATTATGGGATGACCAGACAGTGTTTCATGGGCAGCCATCAATATGCAGAATAATACTCCAAGTTGGAAAAGGGTTCAAAGGAGGGAAGGAGATGCTCACAGGGACAAAGTTAAATGAAGAAACCAGGGAAACATCTACTTAGGAACTCGGGAAAAGAAAGCAGAACAAAAGAAATAAGATCGTTGGAGCTCCAAAGGTAAGGCAAAGTCACGGAATACAAGAGGTCAATAGAAGGTGTAGGCCAGTGCTGCTTAACGTACAAACCTTGACGAGATAAGTAGCTTCTGCCAGAACAGAGTGTAAATCAACACACTGTTTCCTTCTTTGAGAAAGGTTTGCCACTACTGCTACTACTCCTAATATTTAAATAATAATAATGTATATCAAATAATATAATAGCCACACTAAACAATAAGTTGGGGATATAGTTAGGTTATATTCTGTTGAAAGCACCTTACCTCCTTGTGGACCTGTAACAAAACTAGTAACGACAGTTCTGGGGACCACTTGTTGGATAGGACTGGTTTAAACTTCAGGAGAGAAGAGATTGTCAACCAAAGTCTGAAAGGGTGAGCAGAGTACTAAGTAGAGAGCAAATGACATCAACGCTGAGGCAAGAGGGAAGACATAGCTTCCACAGAAGGATGTTAGAAAGGAAGTAAAGTCATTAGGAGAAAGGGACAGAGAAAGGACGCTGAAGGAGAGACAGAGAACAGGGACAAGAGCCTCTCTGCTCTTGTAGGGAGCATGCAGATGGAACAGGAGAGAGGATGTCATTGCTGAGAGAGAGCGTACCTGGGCCTTCGGCTGTTACCCCAAGTGGCTAGTACAGACTAGATAGAAGGGCTTGTCCCCTTCAGGAGGAGATGGCAAGAGAAAACTTGAGGACTCTTGAGAATGCTCCCAACTGTACTTTTAGAGTAAACTATTGTTCTAAACATCAGTTTTAAGATGATTTGTTAACATAATTTATACTCAAATATCATACTAAAGACTTTTATCCTTGACAAAGTATAGCTTTCATTAGTTAAGGAATACCTACACTCTGAAAATGATTCTTGGCACAGGTGATGATAACCAATTGTATTCATTTGCTAGTTCTGCCCTAACAAAGTACCATAGACTAGATGGCTTATACAACAGAAGTGTATTTTCTCGTGGTTCTGCAGGCTAGAGGAAGGTGTCAGCAGGGCTGATTTCTTCTGAGACTGCTCTCTTTGGCTTGTAAATGGCTGTCTTGTCTCTGTGTCTTCACATGTACATGTCTGTGTCCTCATCTCCTCTTCTTAGAAGGACACCAGTCATATTGGATTAGGGCCCGTACTAATGACTTCATTTTTATTTACTCATCTCTTTCAAGATTCTGTCTCCAAATATAGTAATTTTTTAAAGTACTAGGGGTTAGGTCTTCAACATCTAAATTCAAGAAGGACGTAACTCAGTCCATAACACTGATAAAGCTCCAACCCATTGTGAAGCACTGTGAGCACACTCTGTTATATGCAACTGAGCTCCCTACACAGCACATTCCACATGGAATAGGGGTGGGGGTTCGTGGCTCATTCATATTGCTGGGTGGACGTTTTGAACCAACTTCCCATTGTCTTTCAAATTCTCCTTGAATCAACTGTCAATTTTACTTGATTCACATTTCACGTTTAAACTAAATAGGGATCCATATATCCAAAGAGAAAAGTAGGATGAAGTGGTGAAAAGAAGACTAGGGTTTTGAATGACAGAGCTAAGGTCAAAACACCTTATACAGGATTACATGGTAAACTTGAGGAACTTGGGTTCTTGATGTCTTTCGTAATCCATTGCAAAGTACTCTTTCAATATATGGCAATATTCTTTTCAAATAATCCAAGCCATATTTTAGAAAATCCAGAACTTGCAGTCTATAATTTAGACCTCTAGACTACCAAATCCAATGCACTTGGCTTCAGTGAATCCATATATTTGAAGCTTTTCGTGTCTTCCCTATCTTTCTTTGGACTGGCATGCTTATCTTTTGGAGTCATTCAGATGACATTGCGGCTTTCCTCTACCTTTGGGGTACTTCTTCTTCATTCAGTTAATTCTCTTCTGTGGGCAAGAATTTTATCCAGGTACCCTAGACACTGAAAAATGCCATTTCATTTGCAATAAGTAAGAGAAAATGTTTAAAGTGATCAGTTTGGATGAGACTCATCAAAATGGGAATACTTCTGCAAGGCTATGTGAAGGATTTTATTTTGCTCCATTCCCTTTATAGAGAACACCCCAACCTGCTCTGGTTCTTTGCTCATTAACAGTATAAATCATGCAAAATGTTAAAAGTCTCTGTTGCAATGGTATTTGATAGAGAATTTAAATTAGACCACAGAGAAAAATTACAGTACTCCTCTGAGGCTGTATGATTCATTTCTTGGTACCAAACCAGAAAAGTTGAAAATGCAATGCAATTTTATAATGAACAGAAGCATTGCCTCTGGCCCTCATACAACTCCAAAAATAGTTAGAACAAGGCTGACCAAAAATCAGAAGGGTCTTATGCATATATATATATATATATATATATATATATATATATATAATTCTCTCTCTCTCTCTCTCTATCTCTTTCCTCTCTCTCTCCCTCCCTGTGACTCTCTTTCCATCTTTAGGTCTCTCTCTGTTTCTCTCTGTATCATTTCTTCTGCTTCTCACTCCCTTTCTCTCTGCCTCTCTGGATCTCTGTCTCTCTGTTTATCTTGTTTTCTCTGACTTTGTCTATGCTTCCTTCTCTCTCTTTGTCATTTTCTCTTTCTCTATCCTGTTCATTCTCTGTTCTCTTGCTGGCTTGGTCTGTGTGCTTCTGTGTCTCTCTATCTTTTTTTATTCCCGTCTGTCTTGTTTTCTTAGCAACATACCTAATCTCTTTTATTATGTGAATCTTTCTTTGTTCCAATAACAGATTCCCTCTCTCTCTTTGAACAAGCTTTAGAGCAATCCCATTTTAATATATTCCTTTTTTATAGAGATGCTATTTCTTGAGAGACCTGCAACTCCCCTCTGCCAACTGAGATAAGGAGAAGCTCTTTTTTCTCCCCTCCTCCAAGGCTCTGTGTGTATTTCATGGATTGTCCAGCAGAGGAAGTGCACAGTGCTTTCCCCACCTCTTCACCCTGGAAGCTACATGTATGCCCCTCCTTCAGACTGGGCTTAGCTCAGTGTGAATCCTGCCAAGAGGGTCTCAGATCTTCACCACAGTCAGTTACTCTGGAGCCAGTTCCTAAAGCCATCCTCTGGCTTTGCTCTTTTTACCCTTCTAAGTGGCTTCTGTGTTACTTAACATAAAACCCTATACGGGATTTCACTTTTATGTTCAGTTCTAAATCTCCTACTAGAACTCTAAAGGATGAATATCTTGTTGGGTTCGAAGAAGAGAGATTGTGAAAAGCATTCAGGTTTAGACTTTTAAATAATGTAGACTTTTAAATAATGTAAGGGGTTTGATGCGGGAGAGATGCAGTTGGGGGCTAGAAAACCAAGGAAGAAACCCTTCAGGCAAGCATGCACATTAGTTCAGAAACAGTGTATTTTGTACTTTATGTTCAGTTAATTGCATAGTTGTTGAGAAAAATAAAACAACACTATTATCGCATTACCGTATAATTACGATTGTTTCCTAAGAAGTTACTACTTAGTTACTACATTATTACAGAAAAATAAAACATGTTATTTGATGGTAACTATGCAATTAGTTCATGTCACTACCAAATGTACACTTATTGAACCAACAAAGAAATAAAATGTTCCACTTTTCCCCCTCCATTCTCATGAGTCATAATATTGTTCCTCTTTTAGAAATGACATAATGAATCAATGTACTAACATAGGAAATATGCAGATCATGCTTTTTCTCCTTATCATTTTTTTCTGGTGAGCAAATGAATACCTTGGAAACTGCAGATGCAAAATAGTTAGCACACCAGACAGATAGGCAGGCAAGCCAACAGACCCTACCAAGCAGATCTACAGCATTTAATGAGTTAGGAACAGCGAGTCCTTTTTGGCTGTGGTTAGGAGGGGTACCTTGGCAAGCCAAGTGCCTCGGTGGCTGAAAGGAATGAGACAAGGATTAAACACATTTCATTCTATGTTGCTTGCAGCCTGAAAGCGTAACAAGCAAAAACTGGTACCATGTTATGTGTACATTCACAGAAGAATTTCAGTTTCTGTTGCACACACTGCGAAGGAAAAAATCCAGTGTTTCAATATTTAAATCAGTTCTATAAAAAGCAGACCACTTGGTAAAAGTTTGAATTCCCTATCAGAAGTTGGTTTTGGTAAGATAAAAGACATTTAGTTTTAGAAAGAAGGGGTACACAGTATGCTTTGTCAACGCTAGCATATCTGTACATTTAAAGCCCTGAATGTAATCATCTTTCTATGAAGCTAATTGCAAGCTGCTTAAAATAATGAGAACAGATCTGTTTATTGTAACTAATTGATTTCCAATACTTCAAAATTAATTGGGCAGAACAGGTCATCCCAAGTGTTCTCTGAGGCGTGTTTTAATGGGCTTTGAACTTAAGGAATTAATGGATAGATTAGTATAATTTATTTTCACATTTGTTGTTTTTTTAGAAACAGCTTTAAAATTCTCCTGGGAAGAGACTCTGTTCTTTTCCTTTTCCCAACCCTTTCCCTTTTCCTGCACAACACTCACCTCACCTCTGCTTTATTTCCAGCAGAAAAATGCCTCAGCTCCCTCACTGTTCTGAATTTAAATTCTAATCATGAAAGTAAAGAGTTCCAGGAATCATGCGATCTCATCAAAGTCTTCAAAACATACCAGGCACCTTCTTTGATTGACGAAAAGATAGCTAGGGGCAAACTGTCTTTGTCCTCTCATGAGAGCATCCTCTCATGTATACAGTGTTTGTATTTGTATGTAGATTGCATAATTCATTGCTGACGTGTTATTTTTGGAGAATGTAGATTGACTCCGACACCAGTTTCCAATCTTCCTATTAGCATATACTTTTAAAGACTGTTCAAAAGGAGGAAAGCAAATAAAACTTTATCAATCAAGAGGTTACCTAAATTCCTAGCGATCTGATTCAATGACTGTCAGTCATGAAAATATATATACATATTCTTTTAGAGGCAAGATAAGCAACTGCCTATGATCTTCTTTATTCCAGAAATATCTCAGAGATTCAGATTCCTTCAAGGCAGATGCAGAGGGAACTAAACCTAAGATGACATGTGATTAAAGCAGGGCTACTGGGTCTTTCTCATCTTTCACCTGACCCACCCTCTCCTGGCCCCAACCCTTAGGACTTTTATTACACACAAACACAATCATTCATTTGAGCATCACCCCAAAGCCTTTGTTTGCTTTAAGTATTAAGAAGCCTCATTTCTTCAAAATGAGAAGCATGATATGGCAGGCAGAATTCTAAAATGGTCTGCAAGATTTCCCAACTTCTTGCTATGCATGCCTTGCACAAGCCCCAGAACTGTGAGTGTGGTGGATTTTACCCCATAACTAATTATGTTAAAATAAGGAGATTATGCAGGTGGGCCTGACCCAATCATATGAGCCCTTTAAAAGATGAGACTCTTCTCCAGCTGGTCACAGACAAGGAGATCAGAGAGATGTGCTCCCAGTGGCCTAGAGGAAAGCCAATATCCTATGTATAAGGATCACACAGGAAAGAACTGCAGACGGTCTCTAGCAGCTGAGAGGGGTCCCCAGCCAAAGGCTAGAAGGAAAATGGGTACCTAGAGTCCTGTAGCCATAAGGAAGTAAATTCAGCCTCTAACCAATGAGTTTGGAAGACTCCAGCCCAGATAGAAACTGTTGACCTGGTGAACACCCTAATTTTACCCTGGTGAGACGCTGAGCAGGAAATCTAGTCACACTATGCCAAAAGCTTGACAGACACAAAACATGAGACAACAAATTTCTGTTGTTTTATGCCACTAAGTTTGTAATAATCTGTTATGCAGCAATAGAAAAATAATACAATTGGAAAGAAAGCGTGTGACCTTTGAACATGTAAGACTTTGGCTTTCTTATACTCTTCATCCCAGGCGTTATGGAGATACACTGTTGAGATTTTGGCACCATATTAGTTTTTCTCTGGCAAAATTTTAGGTACAAGATTCATTATTAACTGGACATACCTAATATTTAAAGACTTTGTCACAAAGATTTTTTAATAGACCAGGTTTCCCCCAAGAGCGCCTATATGCTCTGTCAGTATAAGTTCTTCCATGAAAGGAGGCTGTTTCCGCTCAAACTGTCAAGTTTCTTATTTTAAAAAGTCTGAATAAACACTTCGTGAAGCCCGTTCTGGGGTTTTGTTTTGTTGAAAGCATCCACTAGACTGAGAGTGTAAATAATTATACTCTCTGGGATGGGGTAATGCACAGACTAAGGGAGGGAGAGAAAAATGCAGCTTTGCATCAGCCCACATCACATTTGTGAAAGTCACAGAAAGGATAAGGTTTCAACTCACACAGTTGATGCTTCTTTGTTAAAAGGGATATCCCCGTCAGACGCCCCTGCAGAGACCCCAGGGGGAAGCCTGATATTGATGAACGTGCAAAGGCACACAACTCTGTACTTTCATTTAATGAGTGTTCCTGTAGACAAAGACATTACAGCAATCTTTGTGAAGCTGAAACCATGAATAGACCATCATTTAAAAGCACAGTTAAATTACCTTAAAGGTACGCTGTATTACTGAACGTGAAGCATCCCGAATAGAGTTGTCACCTAAATGTTTATGTAGGCTTGGCCTAGAAGCCTGCCTGTCACTTGTCATCACGTCATGCTTCATTGAAGAATTTGGGGGAGGGGGGCTTGTTGCTCTGCTGTGGTCTGTTTTTTACATATGACTTAAATAGCTGATCCCTTCATAAATGATGTGTGTTTTGTTTTGTTTTATAGTAAAAGCATCTGCTTTTTAATAACACCTTCATTGAGATATAGTTAAAACATCAGAAAATAAAGTTCACCTTTTTAAAGTGTAAAGTTCAGCGGTTCTTAGTATACTCACAGAGTCGTGCAATCATCACCATTGTCTAATTTTAGAACACTTTTATCACCTCCTAAAGAAACTGTACCCATTAGCAGTCACTGCTTATTCTCTCCTCCTCTGAGCCCCTGGCAACCTCTAATCTGCTTTCTGTCTTTATGGATTTGTCTATTCTGGACATTTCATATAAATGAAATCATAAAATATGTGGCCTTTTGTGTCTGATTTCTCAGTATAATGTTTTTAAGGTTCATCTATGCCACAGCATAATCAATACTTCATTCTGTCTTATGACCAAATAGTGTCCCATTGTATGGATACACCACCTTTTGTTTATCTCTTCATCAGTTGATGGACACTTGGGGTGTTTCTACTTTTTGGCTATGATGAATAATGCTGCTAGAAACATTCATGCACAAGTTTTTATGTGGACATGTTTTCAGTTCTCTTGGAAATGGAATTGTTGGATCATATGGTAATTCCATCTTGAACATTTTGAGGAACTACAAAACTGTTTTCCAAAGTAGTTGCATAATTTTAAAATCTGACCAACAATGTATAAGTTTTCCAATTATTCCATATACTCACTAACACTTGTTATTATCTATCATCTTTCTAGATATCCTAGAGAGTTTGAAGTATTATCTCATTATGTTTTTAATTTATATTTCCCTAATGACTAATGATATTGGGCATCTTTTCATGTGCTTATTGTCTGTTTGTATATCTTCTTTGGATACATGTCTATCCTAATCCTTTGCCCACTTTATAATTGGGTTATCTGTCTTTTTATTGTTGAATTGTATGAGTTCTTTATATATTCTGGATATAAGCCCTTTATCAGATAAATACGATTTGGAAATATTTTCTCTCATTCTGTGGATTGCCTTTTATTTCCTTAATGCACAAGAGTTTTTAATTTTGGTCATGTTCAATTTATTTTTTTGTTTTTGTTGTTGTTACTTGTGCTTTCAGTGTCTTATGCAGGAAACCATTGACTAATCCAAAGTCATAACGATTTCTGTCTGTTTTCTTTTAAAAACTTCACAGCTTTAGCTCTTATATTTAAGTCTATGGAACATTTTTAGTTAATTTTTGTATGTGATATGAAGTAGGGGTCCAATGTCAGTCTTTTGCATTGGATATCCACTTGTCTCAGTGCCACTAGTTGAAAATGCTATTCTTTACCATTGAATTGTCTTGGCACCTTTATAAAAAATCAGTTGAGCATAAATGTATGGGCTTATTTCTGGACTCTCAATTCTGTTCCATTAATGAATATGTATATCCTTATGCCAGTACCACACTGTGTTCATTACACTAGCTTTGTGGTAAGTTTTGAATAGGGAAATGTGAGTCCTCCAAGTTTGTTCTTTTTCAAGATTGTTTTGGCTATTCTGGGTCCCTTGCATTTCCATATGAATTTTAGGATCAACTTGTCAATCTTTCCAAAAACCGCAGCTGAGATTTAGATCAGGGTTGCATTAACTCTGTAGTACAGTTTGGGGTGTATTCTTATCTTAATATAAGTCTTCCAGGCCATGAATATAAGAAGTCTTTCCATTTATTAGGTGTTCTTTAATTTCTTTCAAGGATGTTTTGTAGTTTTCAGTACACAAGTCTTGTGCCTATTTATTAAATTTGTTCCTAAATATTGTATTTTTTATTGTTATTGTAAACGTAATTATTCTCTTAATTTCATTTTCCAATGGCTCATTGTCAATTCTAGGACAGTACAGCCATGTCAAAGTCATTCTTCACAGCTCTCTAGTAATTATGTTATACTTGCAGGAAATTTTGTGTTTATCTCTGTTTCTCATATAAAATACTTCATGATTGTCATCTAACAGGACATTTCCTATTCAAAAATACAGCTATAAATAATAGGAGCAACTTCCTATATTTTTTATTCAGGCAATAAACATTTATTGATCATTTTTTATATGCCAGGCACTGCTATAGGTGCTTGAGATACATCAGTGGACAAACCAGGCAAAGATCCATGACTTCTTGGAGCTCACTGTTTTTATACTGAACACTGGTCCAAAGAATGAAGACGCAAAATAATTATTAAGGACCTTATATTGTCCTTGAGAAAATTTTAATCTGATTAAGATAGTGAGCAAAATAATAGACTGACATTTTCTATGAACATAATTGTTGTATATACATACACATTGTTTGTTAACTCATTTAATCATATTTACTAAGGAATTACAGGATCAAGGCCTATGCTGAGTGCTGACTAGGACATGGCCCTGACCTCAAATGGCTGACATTTAAAAATGAGAGCTGTAGAGTCAAAGCACAACACTACTAGATGGTATAGGATAAGCCACAAACAAAATGCCAAACAATTTTGGAGATGAGTGATCACATCCAGCCTTAGTCATAGAAATGATGGAATTTAAGTTGAGATTGTATGGTTAAGACTTGGATAAGTGAGTACTATAAGGTGGGTCTGCATTATAGAAAGGAATTATATATAAAAAAACTCTACTTGTATAATTTAATCCTATATGAAGAGGAGAAGAAGGAGTAAAGGAGAGAGGAGAAGGAATAAGAGTAGGGAAGAGAAGAGGGGAAGGAAAAAAAGGAGGTTAAGTAAAAGGACAGGAAGGAGAAGATGGAAAGGGGAGAAGAACGGTGGGGAGGGCTGGGAACAGAAGGAGGGGAGGCAACAAAATGTTTTGAGTATGTTATTCATGGGAGACGCTGAACTAGACACTCAACATGAATTGCTTCCTTTTCCATTCCTAAAAGTCCAAGAACGAAGGCATTATTAAAATCTCCAGTTTATAGACAAGGTAACCGAGGCTTCAACAGGTTAACTCATAACTTACTCAAGTGTTGTATTTAGTAAGCTGAAAAGGCAGAACTTGTCCCTGTGTTTGTCTACTCATCTGTTTTCTGGGGCTACAAAGATCACTGATGGTTAGAATTTAAAACAAGAAAGAAAAGAATCTTCATAAAATCTTGGGCAATCCTTACCAATCATATTGAGGTCAGAGCCAGTGAATGAGATCACAAGGCAAAGCCCTGATTTCTCATTCTTCTACTCCCAGCACCTAGAACAGTGCCAAACACATTGCAAAGGTCTAGTTATATTTGAAAACCAATGATACTTTGAAAAACTATTAGGAAAATGGTAAAGATCATGGAGTAGCACCACAGCAACCAAGACAGCTTCAAAAAAAAAGGTGGTGAATAGCATCCAATGCCACAGAGACTACAAGAAAAATGAAGACTAGGGAAAGACTGCTAAATTCAGCAATTCAAAGCCCTTTTCATTCCCTTACTGGTGTCATTATTGATTTATTTCTGGTTTTCTTTAATCAATTTTATTGAATGATAATTTACATAAAAAACTTGGTCTAGTTAGAAGGTACATGTTGATGAATGTTGACAGCTGTATACATGTAGGAACCACCATAATCAAGATACAGAATACTTCCATCATACCCCAAATATTCCTTACATAAAGGTGTATTTTAATGACAGTATTTCCTAGCTTTAACGCACTTCAATTTCTTCTCATGAACAGAATTTTAGTTTTAATGCAGTCCAATGTGCCAATCTTTTCCTTTATAGTTAGTGGATCTTGTGTTCTGTTTAAGAAATCTTTCCATCTGCCAAGTTCATGAAGAAATTCTTGCACATTATTTTTAGAAGCTTTATTATTTTTATATTCACAATAACCTACCTGGAATACAACTTTCCACCAGCTGTAGAAACTGGATAAAAATAAAGGTGTATACACCTATTAAAATGTATGAATTAAAATAATTGACCATGCCAAGTGTTGGTCAGCTTATGGAACAACTGGAACTTTCATACATTACTCGTGGGAATGTAAACAACACATAACCACTATGGAAAGCAGTTTGCAGTTTCTTAAATAGTTAAATATACACCTATCATATGCCTTAGCCATTCTCCTCCTTGGCATTTACCCAAGAGAAATAAAAATTCATTTTCTTACAAAATCTTATACATGAACGCTTATAGCAACTGTGTTTGTAATAGCCAACAACTGGAAACCACTCAAATGTTCATCAGCAGATGAGTAGATAAATCTGGTATGTCCATAAAGTAGAATATTACACAGAAATAAAAAAGGATGAACATTTTTGTTGAATGTATCTTAAAATAATTATGCTATGACAGAAGCCAGATACAAAAAGTACACTTGCTATATGATTCCACTTATAAAAATATTTTTAATGAAAACTGTAGTAATAGAAAGCAGATCAACATTTGCTTGGGGATGGAGCAGGCAGGATGGAAGGAAAGAATTATAAAGGCACACTGGGAAGCTTTTTGTGGTGGTGAATATGTTCATAATCTTGATTGTGGTGACAGTTTTATGAATTAATATGTTAAAATATCAAATTGTATACTTAAAATATGTACAGTTCATAGTATGCCAATTATACCCTTTTAAAAGCTATTAAAATAATTAAATTGTGCACATTCATATAATAGAACATTAAATAGAAATGAAAATAAATAAACTACAGCTCTATGTGGCAATACAGATGATTCTTAAAGCATAAGCAAAAAAAAATCAGACATAAAAAATACATAGAGTCTGATTCCATTTCATATGAGGTTCAAGAGCAGGCAAATTAATCTACACCAAGAGCTGCAACAGTGGTAAATGTTGGGAAGAAAAGAGAAGTAGGGTTTGGGAAGAATCCTCTCAGGATATGAAAATATTCTATCTCTTGAATGCAGCGGTATTTACAGGGGTGTTTAATTTGCAATAATTCATTGAGTTAAATGTTTATGTTTGCTTGGCACACTTTAGTGCATTATACTTCAATTTAAAAACTTTTTAAATATGTAGCACAAACACAAAACAAAAGAAGAAGCTATGGGTGAGCTTTGTTGAGACTATTTCAACAGAGCGACGTGAATGGAAATCACATCATGAAGAGTAAGGCAGTGATCAAATGTAATAGCAAATACAGGTAACTTTTTCAATAAGTACCTGAAATAAAGCAGTAAAACATGGGGTAAGAGTCAGGATGTAATAGGACCTAAAAAAATAAACTCTGGAGATACTAAGACTACATGATATAGTGGTTTAGAGCATGTACTTGAGTATTAGACATTCTTCATTTCAAATCCTGGCTCTATGTTTTACTAGCTAAGACTTTGGAAAATTATTTAACTCATTTTCTCTCAAATATAGAGTGGGAATAATAGCAGTTATTCTCCCAACAGTCGTGAAGATCAAATGAGACAGTATAAATATAGAGTTCAGCATGGAACACAACATCTACCAAGCTTTTTAAAATTATCAGCAATTGTTCAATGATGATGATGAAAATTACTTGTAGTTGGAAAAAATATCACTGCAAAGAGATTATGGGAATTTTTCAGAATTCAGGTTTGGTCCTTGCTGGAAGTCTGTTACTGGGAGACAGAAAAACCAGCCCAGAGGTTATCATTCATGAAGGTCTGGAATGACAAAATAAGAGACTTCAAGGGCTTACATGTGGCTAGTTTCTCCCTCAAAAATGTTGAGGGGCAGGAAGTTAAAGCACTAAACTGAAAACTTCTGGAAAGCAGCTCTGAATCTTCCTATTCTTCCCCATCTTCAAGAGTCTAGGAGATGAAGACACATTAGTCTCTCTCAGTTGTAAGCCCTGGAGTGCCACACACTAGGAATATGGGATAAGGAGAGGTATACTGAGTCTTACCAAAACTGCAGCTCATTCCAGACCCAGCTTAACCCTTGATTAAATTAAGGTAATCAGCCTGAACTCTATCTGCCTAATAGAGGAAAGGTGAATTCTCTCTAGTGAAAGACAACTTTATATAGATTTTCTGTGTTTTTTATACACAATTCCTATCATATAACAAAAATATTACTAGACATACAATAATACATGACCATACGATTAATAACCAAAAGAAAAATTAGACAATAGAAGCAGACCAACAGATAATCCAAATGATGGATAACCTAGACCAAACATAATCCAGATGAGAAGATAAGGATTTTAAAGTAGCTATGACTAACATGTTCAAAATAATTGCCAGAAAGATGGGAAAATAAGTGAAAAAATAAATAATGAAGCTAATGAGAGAAAGCTAAAGAAAAATTTAAATATATGGAAGAAAGTAAAATAGAGGAGAAACTGAGAGGCACAAATATACACCTAATAGAAATTCTACCAAGAGAATATAAAGAAGCTGTATTTGAAAAGATAAAAACTGAGAATTTTCCAATTTGAAGCAAAAAAACAATCAATAGTGCATTCTGAGAATCAAGAAAAATGAATAATTATAACTCTACTTCTAGATATATTGTATCATAAACATGAAGCATAAAAGGACGACTAGCATAAAAGCTACTAGCAAAAAGGAATTTTTCCGATGAAGGATTGATAAACCAATAGCAACCTAACAGCAGCAATAGATGTCGGAAATTAATAGAGTAAGTGCTTCCAAGTGCAGAGAGAAAAAAATGCTTAGAATTTTATACCAAAGTACACTTTTGCTCATGAACGAGGACACAGTAGAGAGACTTTAAGATACACAAAGACAAAGAATTATGAAGCAGAAATACAAATAAAAATATATTGTTTTTATATATACTTACAAATTTCAAAAATATTATGATATACTAGGTCACAAAGGAAGTTTTAATAAATTTCATAGAATAGATGTCATAGAAAACATCATTATCAGTCATAAGGCAATTTAAATAAGAATAAACACAGAGTTGAAAATACCCTATTTGTTTCAGAAATAAAATGAATTCCTAAATGATTTATCACTTTAGTGAGGAAATTACAATGAAAATTTTCAAATGGTTATAAAGCTTGCAGGATGCAACTGACGCAGAGATAAGTTGGAAAAACTGTACAAACAAGTGCATTTATTTGAAAAATTAGAAGGATTAAAAGTGAATGAGTTGATTGCTCAACTCAGATTAGAAATTCAACGTAAAAATTAACTTAAATAATATAGAAAGAATGAAAAAAATTGAAATAAGAGCAGAAATTAATAAAAATAGAAAACAAGAAACAAATAATTCACATACCAAAAGATACTGCTTTGAAGAATTTCTTAAACACAAAAAGCACAAACCTTAAAAGAATAGGCTGAATAGACTCAACTAAATGAATATCAAAATTTTCTATTCAATAATAGCACCATAAACAAAGTTTAAGGTGAGTTATTGACTGGGAGAAAATATTTGCAAAGTGGATAACTGATTATAAAGGTTTAGAATCCAGAATAAAGAAATTTACACAGCAATAAGAAAATGACTACCAATATTTGAAAATTGGTCAAAGCTACAAATAAGCAATCCACAGAATGGACCAAAAACCATGAGAAGATATTTAACCTCATGAGTAATCTAGGAAATACAAATGAAAACAATTAAGAGATACTGTTTCACTTATCAAAATAGCAAAAAAATTAAAATCTATGAAACCACTCCAGGAGGGCAGCAATGTTTGTGTTCTTCCTTGCCGCATCTTCAGCACTTAGAACAGAACCTGGCTCATGGGAGCTACTCAGCAAATATTCCTTAAATGATTAAAGAAATACTCAACGTTGATAAGCATGAAGAAAACAAATTTCTCTTTTACTAGAATAGTCTAAAAATTGATGCAATCACATTAGAGAATAACGTAATGATGTTAGAAGCTGTGCACGCCGTCCAAGCGAGTTCATACACATCTAGTTACGTAGCCTGACGATATTCCTCTGCATATGTTGAAGAATATTGACTTCAACATTGTCTCTAATGAATATTTGAAATAAAAACTCTTAATTTCCTTCAAAAAAGAATCAGTTAAATAATTACAGGATAGTCATGGAATACTATGCAGTAATAATGAATGAAATAAAGTACATGAAGAACATGGCTATCATAAGTATAATCATAAGAAAAAATCAAGTTACAAAAGTGCGTATCCAGCAAGATATCACTTACATAACATGAAAACTGTGCTACATATTGTTTAATGGAACACATGAACATTTTATTTGTAACAAAGCATGCATGAGGGTTTTATTTGCCAGGTGCAGGATAGCAATTATCTTTGTCGGGGGAAGTAAGAATATTGGAGACAACAGTGAGCTCAACAGTGTGTCATGGATGTTTTTGTTTGTTTAAGTAAAAGATCTGAGTCAAATACTAAAATGTGTTGTAGTTGCATGGATAGTAAATACATGAATGTTCTATATTGTCTATATATTTGAAATATCTTATAGTTGAGATAAAGAAAGTTTAAAAAAAGATACAGGAAAGGGATTTACCTTGTCCTTGAGCTAGGAGAGTACAGTGTGTCTGGAAAATGGGGAGCAATGTCTGCAAGGGAGGAAGAGCTTGAAGTGGAAGTGTGGCCAAGTGAGTACGGTAACACGGCCCATAACCTCTGAGAGCAAGGTAAGAATTGTGGTTAATGTATGTGAAACATCCTAAGTTATACAGAGCAGCAGATAACTGCTGCTGATATAAAATGCATATCTATGGCGGCAATAGCATTCACAAAAAGGGTACAGGATCTGGAGAGTGGATTGGAATGCCACATACAAAAAAAGCCAAAATTTTTTGGGAAAGGCTATTTGTAATTTCCACATGTATCTACTGACAAATTTTAAAAGTTTCCAAAATAAGATTATCCCTGATAGTGCTGTTTTGCAGCTGAAAACTAATAAATGTTATTACTACCAGAGAGAGTATGATGACATTGGGACCAAAAAGTAAGACCTTGCTTAGGGCCACACTGAATACAAAGGATCAAGTCTGCATAAACATCCAGCCTTTTCAAGTCCTTTCCTCCCCACACAGGACATCTGTGCATCTATAGCCAAATGAAGATTTAAGCTCCGGCTGGCTTTGGCTCCACCCCATCAAACCAGCACTCACTGAACTATTGGTCGTGAGCAGCTTCTTTGATTTTTAAACTGGTTAAATATGATGCAAATCTGTGCACAAACTTGCAAATGAACCACAGGACAAAGGCTTTTGAAATGGACATTTCAAATGAGCTAAGTAGGCAGAGGAGCCTGCAAGTAATTGTTCATATTTCATGGTGACTTGGCTTTTCATGAATTCATCTCAGTGTCATCTTTCATACATATTACAGCGTCGGTTCATTAAAATTCTTGATGCAGTGCTGAACCTGGTCAGACTGAAATGGGGCTGACGAACCTTGTGTCTGCCGCACAGATAACCAGGCCTTATGAAGGTGAAATTAGTTTTCAGGAGCTGTACTGCTCACTTGATTGATTCCGTCTTAGAAGTCATATGACTTAATGTTTCCTGCTTGGGCTGCCTCTGTCATGCAAACATGACCTGATAACACATTGTCAGGAGCGCTCCAGAGAGCTAACAGCAATCTAACATCTTTCTACTGAGTGTGAAGTTCCATCTGAAATGTGCATATTTGATAAGCAGCTCGTCTTCTCTCTGTCCTTTTCATTTTCAGAAAGTTAATCTTCTCTCCTCTAGCAAGTGCCGTGGGGGAATGAGGTGGGCAGACATGCCGCAGGTGGCCCCAAACTCCGGAACCTGGGCAAGCTTACTGTCTAGAGGCCAACGTGTCTAGACATCACCTCCAAGAGGCAGCCAGGCGAGGAGTGACAATGCAGGTCCTCCGTTGTGTTCGGGAAGAACAGTGTTTCTGAGGACTCAGGGGAAGAAAATGAAATCAGAGAGTTCTATTACTGAGTGTTATTTGACTTTGTTGTCACAGATTCGTTTAACCATCTCTCCCCCATGGCAAACTCTGTATCATATATTCAGTATATATACAATGCCTTCCTCTGAATGAGAGGTGGCTGACCTCATAGAATTCTAATGCTGGAAGACATATAGCGACCCCCCTTCATATCCCATTTTACAGATGAGCAAATCTAAACCCAGAGAGGCTTAGTGGCTTATTCCAAAGTCACACAACTACATTAGAGGTACATCCAGGACTAAGACTCAGATCTCCAGATTCAGTTTAGTGCTCCAGGTCCTCCGTCGCACTGCCCCTCACTCAGAAGTCTGACTTGGGCCTCAAGATTTTTAAGCAGAAGGTCACATTTGAACCCAGTGTAACAGCTTCTCATTTCTGATCTGGGTTTCTAATTTTCTCACGTAATAACATGATTTTATGTTGAACTTTGCAAGTTACAGAGTGCAACCATAGACATTATCTCATCACCCTTCATAAAGAAATTTTATGAGACAAAGCGTGGAAGGCATTGTTTTTGCTTCACTGGTGAAGAAACCGAGAACGAAAAAAGTAAGGTGATTTGCTCAAGGTCAACCAGAAAGTACTTGAAGGAGCTGGATGGAGATAACCAAAGAAGAGACAGACATCGAAATCCAAGAATCAGAGGACCCAGCACTGAAGAGTGGCGAAGTGTCAGCTATGTTGCCAGACAGGGTAGCAAACAGACTGGACAAAATCAAGAGGACAGAAAAAAGGCTCCAAAAAAGTAATAAAATCAAAATGATAAATTAACTGATATGTTTGATCATTGATAAAAGAATATTTGTTTATTGTCAACAGATCTGAAGGAGAATCTGGAAAAAAGAAAAGGTACATAGAAAGCTAAGTAAATTTTACAAGGAGAGACAATAATTATCCCCAGGAAAAATTCAAAAGGAAGCAGTGTTCTGAACGACTAGTTAGTGTTAATGTGTACAATATTTAAAAATCCTAACAGTATGATCACTGACTTCAGATTAACCAAGAGACGTAATATAAATGCATTGAGTTGGTGGAGAGTCGAAGTTGCCAGAGAGATCAGAGCATGCGAGAGCCAAATCCTCATCACCATAAAAGGAAGTCAATAAACAAATTCTAAAGTTGATAAATCTGTGAGTTCTTGCTGCATAACAAATGACTACAAATGTTAGTCGGTCAAAACAAGAACCATTTTATTTGCTGAAGATTTTGTTGGGGTAACAAATTTAATGAATGCTTTCTCTCTGCTCCTTATGGTGTCAGCTGGGCTCATTCATGTGTTTGTGGTCAGCTGACAGTGGATGGTTTCACACATGTATTTGGCAGTTGGCTGGCTGTCAGGTGTGTCAACGAAGACAACTGGCCCTTCTGTCACTCCTCGTCCAGCAGGCTAGCCTGGGCTTCTTCACATAGTGGTAGCCACAGGGCTTCCAGGAGCAGTAAGAAAGCAAACCCCAGTTTCAAGCTTTTGCTTGTATCATATTCGCTAATGACACATTGGCTAAAATAAGTCACACAGCCAAGTCCAGATTCTAAGGGTGGAGAAATAAACTCTACCTCCTCAGGGAGAGGTTACAAAATTACATTGAAAAAGTGAGTAAATTCAAAGATGAGAAGAATCTGTGGCCATTTTTCTAATTTACCATAGTAGAAATTAACAGAACAAATATTTTATTTTAAAATAGGAATTTAAAAGCTAGAATCAAGTCATATTGTATATAAGGTTATATTGTACAATTCACAAATATATACATAATGTAAAGCTGAAGACGGAATAACTATTTTGATGTTACTTGAATGAATACATGTCGTTAGGATGAAATTTTCAATGATGATATCTGACAGAACTTCAAAGTCTTCTACCTCAAACTACTTAGAAAGCAAAATGATATGCTCCAGAAATTGCGTTAGGTAACACAAAAAGTAGACCAGGAAATGAAAACTTCGATGACAGCTGCTATGAACTAAATGTGACCCTCAAAATTTAAGTTGACCACCACTCTACTCTCTGTGTCTTTGAGTTGACTTTTTTTGGATTCCACATGTAAGTGATATTATCTAGCATTTGTTCTTCTCTGGCTGGCTTATTTCACTTAGCGTAATGCCCTCAAGATCCATCCAAGTTGTCCCAAATGGCAGGAGTTCTTTCTTTCTCATGGCTGAATAATATTCCATTGTATATATTTATATACCACATCAGGTCAAAGGGCACAGACTTCCAGTTATAAGATTAACAAGTTTTGGGATTTAATCCACAGCATAGTGATTATGGCTAATAGTACTGTATCATATACTTGAATGTTGCTAAGAGAGTAGATCTTAAAGGTTCTCACCACAAAAAAGAAATGGTAACCACGAGATGGAATGGAGATAGTAGCTAATACAACGGTGGTCATCATTTGCAACTTACAAATGTGTCAAATCAACACTTTGTACACCTTAACTTATGTGTCAATGTTATGTATCGATTACATCTCAATAAAGCTGAAAAAAATATTGAGACTCTAAATCCTCCATGTGATAAACTTTGGAGATGAGGCCTTTGGGAGCTAATAAGGTTTTAAGGGCAGAGCCCTCAGGATGAGATTAGTGCCCTTATGAGACGAGAATAGAGAGAGCTTTCTTCTTCTCTCTCTCTCCCTGCTGTGTGAAGATGAAAGAAGAAGAAGGCCATCTACAAACCAGGAAGGGTGTTCTCACCAGGAGCCAAATTGGCCAGCACTTTGATCCTAGGCTTCCCAGACTCCAGCCCTGCAAGAAATAAACGTTTCTTGTCTAAGCCACTCAGTCTATAGTAATTTGTTATAGCAGCAGCTGGAGCTAAGACAACAGTTCGCTTGAACTATTTTATGAAATACGTGTTCAAAGAGGCCATGTTTCTGAATTAGCATGTTATTTTACAAAAGTTAAACATATATCTTAACTAAATTATAAACTAAATATTACTGTTATGCATTGATTACCTATACCATATCCCTTAAATAATCCAGTTGGCCAAAAACATTTACTTTCATCTTCCATGGAGAAAGTGATAACTGCTTTATATTTTGTGACATTTAGATATTCAGACATATGTAATAGACATGTAAAAAAGAATTACGCCAAAATATTAATAATAGTTACTTCTTGATAGTGGAACTGCCAGAGACTTTAGAGATTTTTTTATTGGAAGTATCTGGTTTTTTAACTTTAACAGTGGTATCCACAGCCCACAGCACAAACTCCAGGTCCTTAGTTCAAACCCCACGCTTCCATGTAAAAGATTTTTCTCAGTTTCCTCAACTTCCAATATCGCTAACATCATCACCATCTCACCAGATGTTTCCAGTCCCCTTTGGCCTGACAGTTTTCCTGAGAACGCTGTAGGGAAGCACTGAGGGTGCTAAAGGTGATGAGTAATGATCAGTAATCATGAGTAACAACTGGTGACTCCTGGGTGTCAGCCCTTGGAGCGCTTGCTGTAGACACAGTGAAGCAAGTCCCATTTGTATAAGATTCAGCAGTCTCCTGACTCACACCGTGGGTGCTGGCAAAGTGAAGTCCCTTCTCACGTGAAGACGGAGTGTTTGATGAGGTTAGTTACCAAGGATCAAACAGTGCCCCTTGCAGAGGTTCTTCAAACAAACCAGAGAAAAATTATTAGGTATGGAGGGGATGAAACGCTGCTGTATCCTGATTGTGGCAGTGGTGAAAATTCATAAAACTGAACACAAACACAAAAAGCCAATTTTCCTGTGGTATAATTTTAAAAATAAAATTAAAACAACGCATTAGTCATGGAAAAAACGAGTTCCACATTCCTCCAGGATAGGAAAGGCTCACAGTCTCTAAAAACAATACAAAAAGGAACTGCCTGATTTCATTCTCTGGAAAAAATGTTCTCATTACATCCTGGATGTCCTCCCTTTAGAATAGATCTAATTGCCACAAACAAAAAAATCATAAAGCCATTGAATATCCATATCAAAAGATCAAACGTCCCTTATCTTGCCACATAGAAAATAACGCTAATTTTTAAATTCTTTCCATTATTCCCAGAGGAAGATCTATTTCCTGAATTTTGCCTGTTTTTTATACAACTCCATTAGCATCCAACATTGTACCCAACACCTAACTCATTGTTTGGCACATAGAAAGCATGCAATAAATACTTGTTTAATTAATACTTTATACTTGCCCTAAAATTGACATATTCTGATAAAGTCAACACAACACTGAAATTTCTCTTAGAACCACACAATAAATTATTTCTCACTAGAGAGCCTGTAGAACAAATGTAAGCAAAACAAATCCACACGCGTGCATTCAACAGCCTGTGCCGTTCATCTCCGCATATTTTGAGCATGGGCTAGTGCCTGGCTCTACTCCTCCAGCCTTTGGAGAGAGAAATAAAAGGTTAATGTGCCAGAGAGAACACTGCAATATTAGGGGCTGTGTTTAAAAATTCTGAACATTCCCTATTTTAAGACTGGGCAAAGAAAGGAAAAAACAAAACCTTAAAGGAAAAAATAAAATCTTAACCACCAAACACCTGTCTTTTTCTCTTGCTTTTTCTCCAGGGTCATCAGTTCGCATAAAACACCAAATCTACCAATTCTCTTGAGCGTTACTCAGGATGTCCTGTTTTATCAGAGCACCATGCAGACTTCTAGAAAGGAAAATGAGAGAATCCCTTCTTCAATGTTGTCACATCCCAAAGGATGGAAACCTGAAATGATTATAACATTTATAATCTAATCCCCAACTGCAAGAACTCTATTATATTTCTTTGCCTTTCAGCTGAGGGAAACCCATGTTGCTGACTTAAGGTGAAGAGTGATGAACTAGTGGTCCTGATTAGTTCGGAACCCCATCAGCCTTTCCCAGGCAAACTGTCAATCTATGTCTTGATTTTCCAGAACCAAGCCTAGGCTGCAGTCACCAGCAAAGAAGTTTTACGATGGGTAAGGCAATCAGTGGAATGGGGTTGAAATCTCCAAACAGTTTTTCCATCTGTGACATCAATTCCATCTGGGAGCAGAGGTGATGGGCCTGCCTGTTTGCCTGAGTGTCTGCTCTGCTTCACAGAGTACAGACATGCCCAGTGCACCACCCCACCTACCCACTGCGCAGTCTTGCTAGCTAAGGTTCATGTCATAAATGTGACTATAAACCTGGTCAATTTATTGTGTGTCCCAATTCCCTTCTGTTTTTAACAAGAGGAACTGTCCTTTATTGGTCCCTTTGTCCTAGTACATTTGAGAAATTTCTTCCAGGTTTGAAAGATTCATTCATTTTCCTTTGAAATCCTCTAGATGCATTTTTCAGATCAGCCACTAGATGCTCAGAGGCCAAAATAAAACTCTAGCAGATTTTCCGAGGGAAACACAATAGTTTTGTGATTTAACAAAGATAGATTATTTCAACCGTGCTATCCAGAGGCCTGGGCAAGGTTTTCGTGTCGTGAACGAGTTGTTTTTTTATATCCTCAGCAATGCAGTTATACAGATTATGGGGGAAAGTTCTCAAACCAAGAATTATTGGAAATAAAAAAGCCTTGAAGCTGCTAATACTTCACTGATGATATAGAGCAGAAAAAAATGCCTTAGAACACAGCACCCAAACTCAACTTTCACGACTCTCGTGAAAAATTTCTCACCAGCATCCCTCCCAAGGTTACTTATAGCAGCATCTAGAGCACCTGGGTCTGAACTCTAGCAGAAATCAAGGAGATAAACCAGGATCTTGAACTATTCCTGACATAGGTAGAGCTAACATCATAATTTCATTGTCTGTATCCTTTTTATTGACATTTTCTGCTTCTGTCCATTTGGAGAATAAGTGATTTCCAGGCTGGCTGCTTTTTATGTGGGACATGGTCAATCTACTGAGCATCCAAACACCAGTGAATGGGCTGCAAACAACTTCAAAAATCACAGCCTGGAAATGCCAGCATCAAAGTAACTTTGGAAGAGAGGGAGAGAGTGAGCATGGGAAAGATTTTCAAATATTTAAAGGACCATAACACCAAAACCCGAGATCATAGAGCTGGAAGAAATCTTTGAGAGCACTGCCATCAAGACAGAGGACAATATTCTTCCCCCTATGGCCCCTTTCCTTACTAGTAGACAAAAGCTTTCTCTAATTCTGCAGTATAACAAAGCATGCCATACAATTTTCAACAAAATTTTAATGATTATTCAAAACAATGGAAAAAAATGTTGTGTAGATAAATTAAAATTGCCCAGCCAGCATCATGCCCGTCACCTCTCAGATGCAACATCTAAGTAAGACTTTCCTGCCTCACTCCCAGCCCACCTCCACGTGGTCAGGGGCCCATCACATTTTGCCATGGGAAAGTCTCTTACTGCCTCCTCACTTTGGGGTCTAAGCCAAACTTCTTTCTTGGCCTCAGGAACAGGAGGAAGCTGTTTGACTCCTTCAGGCTAAGACTTGCCTCTGAGAGACTTCTTTTCCTGCTCCAGGGAACTCGGGGTGACTGTGGGGGAGCAGTCATTCCTTACACAGGTGACCTACACATTACCCCAGGTTCCAATCTAGCTATATGGCCACAAACAATCAAAAAATGGGCAGAGATATTTAGATTTTTCCACTGTTGCCTTATTTCAAGAAAGAACTTTCTAACAGTGAAAACTGAGCAACAGTAAAATGTGTGAATTCCAAAGTTGTGAACACTCCATCGTGGAAAGGGTTCACGATGAGGCAGTGCGGGCCCTGCCCAAGCTGCTGAGAAAATGGTTCCTGAATTGGGGGAATGATTAAAGACCTCATTTGGTATTTCCCTTCCAATTCCACATTGCTGTTATTTTTACAGACCACATCCTGAAAAGTGAAAAGGGCAGGTCCAGCATTTGTAAGCCATACGGTGTAATGATATACTAAAAAAAGAGATGTTTTTCCTAAGAAGGCAAATGATTGCATGAGGTTATCGAGGTTAACTCTTTCCCTAACGGGGCTTATATAAAGCTGAAAAATACTTGCTTTAAAAAACATCTGGGGAGAACGACACCAAATTTTCTTTAGTAATAGTTCCTACACTGAGCAATGCTTCCTGTCAAATATTGACACCTAAATCATCCACTCGATGACACCAACAAGTCATCCAGGCAATTCTAGAATCACTTATTTTAAGGAACAAGTAAATCTACTGACTGGGAACAGGAAACTTGAGTCAGGCTTCTCGTTGGCAAATGCTAAACCTGGCGTCTGACAATGCTGATCCTATTATTCAAATATTCTCTCTTCCAGAAATACAATCCGTGTATTTCCATACTATGTCAAGGAGGAGCTTCTGC
The DNA here is from genome assembly GCF_041296265.1 of Equus caballus. NCBI lineage: Eukaryota > Metazoa > Chordata > Mammalia > Perissodactyla > Equidae > Equus > Equus caballus. The sequence continues at coordinate 24,155,635 of NC_091706.1, read as the reverse complement.
TGTGTCAACAGTGGCAAAAAAAAAAAGCATGTGGAGTTCCCTGTCAGGTTGCAGAGGTGGAAAGTGGCCAAAAACACAAAGCACTTGCACAGATTCCTCCCCAGATCGAGAGACTAGACAGAAGGCTTGTATTACTTACCCAGTATTGTATGTCAAGTAATTTAAAGAACCTTTACACTCAAAGGGACTATGGAGAGTTGCCCATTTACCAAGCTATAGTGTTGCATGCCATCAAAATTTGAAGCTATGGAATAGCCAACTTCCCTGAGTTACATGCACCCAGAACAGAGCCAAGGTCTGGGAATGAAGCCATTGTCACCCCAAGACTCATTCATGCCAAAACTGGTTATAAATTTCTCTTTATTAGACAGCTAATTCTTTTACAGCAGAAAATTTCAGCCATAAAACTTGCCTAGTCCCCGCCTTTCCTGTGACAGTCTTACAAAATGATATATGGCCTGTGTATGCAGTTTAACTTTAGCTGAAGTAAACATCATTGTTAATACCCTCCCAAAAAAGTATAATAAGACTCTTGCCATCTTGATGTTATCATTTCTCCAACAACATATTTTCTGATAATCATGCACTGACACGGAAGAAGCCTCAATGAAAATGATGCCAGGGATGGGAGTCTACCATTTAATGTGTTCATTCATTCATTCATTCCTCCATGCCTTTGACAGTGATTTTTCAAGCTTTGACTATATGCGGGAGCAACGTTAAGTATAGGTTTGAGCAAGATCCACAGTCCATGCACAGTATAGGACTTAGTGTCAACTCAGTATGGTAAGTGGCATAATGGAGTTAGGGACAGGGTGTCATGGGAACAAAGAGCGTGTGCAGAGAGAAGGACCCTATCTTGGCCTGAGGCAAAACTCCAGTTTTCAGCTTAAGGGCTGAGCCGGGAGATGGGGATTTACGGGTGCACATACAGGAAGGCAAGAGAAAGCCAGTCGTTTGGTTTATGGAGAGCAGGGGAGTGGGGAGGAGGGTGACAGAACATGAAGCTAAGAAAACAAAGAGTTTGCATGACTTTGTCCTAAAGTTGTGGTGAATCATTGAAGACTTCTAAGAAAAAGGATGGCTATCATGATTAGATGCATGTTCTAGAAACATCACCACAGGGCAGCAAGAACAACGCACCATAGTGAGAAAAGAGAAGATCAGAGGAAATAAAAACTACCAGGAGGTCCCAGTAAGGAAAATTCTAAGGCAATGGTAGTGAAGATAAAAAGGAAAATGATTTAGAAGGCAGATTTGTCTGTTTCAGTTGACCAATTAGATGTGAGGGGTCAGTAAGAAGGAGGAATCTAGGCTCCTTATTTGTGGGCATCTGGCTTGGTCTAGGACTGTGGCCCTCAAACATAGGTACACATTAGAATTAATTAAAGAGCCTTTTAAAATATCCAGCCTGGGCTCTCCTCTCTCCAGGGTTCTTATTAAACAGGCCTGGGATGGGGCCCAGAGAACACTACTCTTTAAAAGTTCCCCAGGTGACTATAATGTGTAGTCAGGTTTGAGAACTTGAGATCTTGGGGATAAATTGTGACACCAAGAGACAAGGAAACACAGGAAGATGGAGGAGAGTGGCCATGATGGCACAGAGAAGAAAGGAGGACATTCAGGGTTTCTCTCTGGTCCTTCTGAGTTTGAAAAGGAGATCAATTTCTGGCTCAGTATAGATTTCAATGTCTGTGCTGTTGTCTCATGTGTGCCAAACATTTGATGAAACTTGTGCTCTGATCTTGGGTTCCAAATGTGCAGCTTCTTTTAGAACTAGAAACGTGGCTATGGCGTGAGAAAAGAACACAACTACAGGGAACTGTTTCTCCAGGAAAAGGGCATAAAAACGGTCAAGGATAAAATAGCAGGAATTTACATTCAAACCCAAGATGATGTGCTACGTGTATTTCCAGGGAAAACCTTCCTAAACCATGACTGCTTCCTTCGGCCAAGGTCTTGGGCTAGGGAATGCTGCTGTGCTGAGATCATTCCGGTTTCCCCAGGGCACTGAAGGGATTAATGAAGAGTTGCGTGGTTAGCCCATCCCAGAATCCAATGAATAATCAATGGTACTTGAGGCTCCTCAGGTAATTGAATTGCAAACCTGGTAATAAGGAGACTTGTATCCATAGTAGAATTATATCCTGTATCTGTTTCTTAATGTAGATATTAATGAAAAACCACTGTTCATATGGATTATTTACTTTCTATCTCTATTAAAAATTGAGCACAGTAAATTGGCTGTTTGCTAATATTTTCTGCCTTTACGTTGTACATAATGAAGTAGAACTTACAAGCCCATCACCTCCACCTCCCACCTACAGGAAACAAGCACAGAAGTTACTCTACTCTCCTATTAACTTTCAGAATTGAAGTGAAGAACAAATATGTCAGAGCTGGTGTAATGCAGGCTATAGAACTCCAAAAGTATCTGTTCCCGAACTCCAAAATTGTACAGTGGGTTCAGAGAGATTTAGCATCGCTCCTGGGGGAAAATTATATCTCTTTTTTACTAATTCTTAGTATGAGTTCCCAATATAAAAATGAGCATGACATTTATTAGTCCCTGGGAGTGTTATTGTCCAAAAATAACCCCCAGAGATCTACAGTAATCTCATTTAAAACCACATCGAATGGAGCATGCCTCCTTTTAAGCTGCATGACCCTGGACAAGTTACTTGTACCTCTTTAAGCCTCAGCTCTCTAGTCCTTACAGTGGGCTAATAATTACTCATCTCATGCAGTCAAGAGAATTAAGATAGACTATGGAAAGCACTTACAATAGTGCATGCAACAGAGAGGCACTCTATGAGCTGGCGTTATGTGTCTAGTGTCATGTCCCTTCAAAATTCGGGCCTGTGTTTCAGCCTCAACTATGGCATGAACCAACTCCATGAAGTTGCACAAATCATTTGATAAATCTGGTCATAAGTTGTCATCATCTCTACACAACAACTACTTATTCTAAATAACCTCTAAACTGCTTCTAACTGCAATAATCTTCTATAATTCCAAACTTGTCCATTTGATTCTCATCCTTTTTTATCTTTCAGTATTATTCTTGCTACCCTGTGCATTCTTTTGGTCTAAGGAATATTATCAATCATGTTGCTAAGAACTAGAAAAGTATAC